>NW_020955511.1:359175-390590 GCF_003031625.1 Empidonax traillii
GTGCTTGGCCCCGGCAGATGAACCTCAGGATTAAAGGGTGGGCTCAGTTCCGCGCACACTGTGTCTCACCTAAAAAATCCAATGCGCAGGCTGGAAGGTGGAAAGACCTTCCCCGGTTCTTCGTTCGCGAAGAGACTGGCCATTTTCACCATACCATGTGCTTGTGCATGTATTAAGAATGTCATGTTAAACTTTTCACAAGTTTAACATAGAACACCAGCAGACAGAAGAAATGAAACTATAGTGTAAAACCTAAAGGGAAAATGGAGTGAAGAGCTTGTCTAATACAGTCAAACCTTACAGGACCCAAATGCAGGCAGTGTTGATTCCAGTCATGGATCCATTCGAACTATTGCCTCAGTGCTACAAATGCTCTGTGTCTAGTTAAAATCTCACTAGAGCACTTGTTCTTGACTTGATAGTTTTGGAGGAATTCAAGGATATTCTTCTTATTTGTTACCTTTATGTCTATTTGATGCTGCAGTTGGAAGTGCTAGTACTGAAAAGCATGTGAGAGTACACTACAGAGGCTTCTATCTGGCTCCTGATGAGGTAGTATAAGAAAATGTGCAGCATCTTCTGAATTAATACTGAATACACAGAACGCTTGAGGTTGGAAGAGGCCTCTAGAAGTCATCTTGTCCAACCCCCTGTGCAGACAGGGTCACTCAGATCAGGGAGATGTGTTAGTAGCTATGGCAAGAGATTTAAAAAAGGGCAATTATTTACTGGAAAATACTTTGGCAAATATGATTTTTTTCGTGAAAGGGAACTACATTTGGCAAGAAGTCTGTTGGGGAAAAGAGTTTCAATTTATTTTCGTGGATTAGCCATTTAGTCATATTTTGACATTATTTCATGATAAACCAAAAGCAGTGTTACATAATTGTCACTGTTCTTATTTGCTTCATAAAATGACACCATGTGATAATAGCTAGAAATGTTTTAACATGTTAATACAGACATTATGATGTAAGAACACTGAGATGTTTCCATAAATATTAAATGCTACATGTAAGAATTTAAAATACAAAATGATAAAACTAAGTACTAAAATTTATTAGCAATGAATATGTCATGTAATAATAAAAGAATAAGAATGAAAAGTAAGACTTAGACATCTAGAATGACATTCTGATCCTTTTTTTTTACAGTGTTTTATAGGCCTATACCAGACCTTTTCAAAATATTTAGGTCCACAGGAAGTTTTTAAAAGTGTATGTTTTGTCAGTTAAGGTACTTCTAACTATTTAGAAGCCAATTCCATTTGGAAATCAATACTTCATATTTAGTTTCTTTGTTTTTTTTTGGTCAGCTTTAGCTATTTAAGATTTTTCAGAGTATTCTGCGAGTTTTGTAAAATTGGATACTGCAAAGTTATGTAGTTGTATTGGTGGTTGTACTTTGAAAATCTTTAAAGTATGGAGCTTTAGTGATAGGGTGACACTGTCACTTCCATGTCACTCCTTACGTGAGAGAAAATAACAAATAACTCTTCTGGATTTTATTCCTAAGGAAAAAGCTTGCCTAAACCAAAACATAAGCCAGTTAAGGATGTTTTGATAATTAAATTGTAATAATAGTAGAGCCGGTAAACTTTTCAAGTGAGTAAGTTTACTGAGAAGACTCAGCCTGGAATAAGATTGGCATATAGAACAAGATATGAGGAAGGTTGAAAGTATAGGGGAAAAAATATTTCCAGAACTCCTATTTTCAATGAAAAAGAAAGAGGAGATGGATTACCAACTCATCATTGCCAAAACATCCAATGGCCTAATTTGTAGGAGTTGTATTATTCCATAAGTTGGTTCAACAAAACAACAATCATGATAAGAGGAGAGGAAAATGAATTCTTGTTTTGATTTCATGCTTATTGCTTTGAGATTTGCATAGCCTCATAATAACACTTACCAGCCATCTGGTTTCCAGAGAAATAAAACTTATTTTTTCTTACTGAAAAGGCTAGGACATAACATGCACCATTTAAAAACTCATTGTCTGGAAATGACATAATGACTTTGTGTTTTCAAATTATTAATTAGTGATTAACTCAGAAAACCAGCAGGTTATGCCAACTCAAGGGGGCACACAATGTATTTTGTGCAATCTCGCAATTCCTATCAGTGATGAATCAAATTAAAGTATTTAAAAGTTGAGCAGGGATATTAAAGAACTCAAGTGCATTGCAACATGCACTTCTAGTTTATTTTAAAAGATATAGTTTGCTTATTTGTATTTTAGGGTTTAAATACATGAAGGTGTAGGACTATAAATTACCTATAAATGTTGTTATTTTTCAATAAATCCTATCATAAAAGTGACCTAGACTATGCTGTCATTATACTACATATTCCTGAGATGTGATGATATAAGTTAGAGTTTTTCCATGGTGTCCATTATATTTTCAGTTAACACAATAAATATTGTTATACTGTTATTCTTTGAAGAATCTTAAAAACAAACAAACAAACAATACATTTCACCCTTATGGTGCATCATTGTAAACTACACCAACTGTTACTGTAACTAATCATACTCAACAGTGTAGTGGGCAAAATGAGATGTGAATATCCACAGAAAAGAAACTATGCATTAACGTTTCTATGCAGTGGGACCTCAGGTTTTTTCTTTGACTGTGTCATTGTGGTATGCATCATTTTACGTGTGCTGACTTTTTACTGAGGTCTAACTCAAACTGGCACTGAATTCTACATACAATCTTGGTAGCTTTGGTCATGTTACTAGAATTTGAATTTGGGCTGTCTTTCAGGGGCTCATTTTTCTGCAGAGAATACTCTGTTTCACTTACATCAGAAAGACAGGGGAAAGAAAAGAAATAGTAATTTGAAGGGAAATAGTAACTTGACAGAGAAGTCATCAGTTTGCTACTGATTTCTGGACCTGAAAAGTCCAGATTCCTTTTTTTTTTCCTTTTTGATTTAATTGCATGATGATGTACAGAGATGAGAGGCCAGTTTCCATCTAAGAAAATGATGAACAGGAATATTCTGCAGCTACATACAAACTTAGAAAATATTAAATAAACAGAAGAAAAAAGACCCCTTAATTTTATATACCAGTATAGTGTCTCTTTGCTGTGGGAGAAAAATGTGAATATTTTGTCTTGAAACTGGGGATGTAAAATTACAGTGAGTAATGAGTATGTATTCCTCTGATCCCCTAATGTACTTGATGTGAGCTTCCTCTTTCATCGTAGCTAACATGCTGGCCATTAAATGTACTGCAGCAGCATCATTAGCGGCTTCAAAGTGCTCCTACTTGCATCACATTTTTCCCTCCAGCAGGTGAGTGAGAACAGTGATCAGCAAATACCAGTATGTGTCACTCACTGCTCATGTGATTGCCAGTGAAGTCCTGTGTTTGGAGTAAGGGCAGCACTGGACCTGGAAGCAGAGAGAACTTTTGTTGCCTTCGTGGCTCTGAAAAGCTTTCAGCTCCGAGCATCACTTGGCCATGTCTATGATAAAATTTATCCTATTTGGGGTATGGTGTTTGAAACTGCTTGGCTGTAGCAGTCTGTGATGAAGGAGACAGGCTATCAAGGAAGGTGTCCTGAGTAACAGGTAGTGTGTTACCTACGTGTTTGAAACTCTGAATGGTGAGGTTAGGACATGAAAACTTACCAGTATCACAGTTTGCTACGACTGGAGGAAAGGATTCACTGAAAATTGCTGGATCCTGAATCCTCAGAGGATTTCCGTGGACTGTTTAAAGCAGCATACCATAGACCTTATATGAGAGGTGTTGACTAGTTTGTGTAGATGTGTCTATCCTCTGTTTTCTTGAGTTAAAAAAACCCCAAACCCTATGGTAGTGAAGTGAAAAGAGAGTATTGAGTATTTTCCTAAAATTCCACCTCTAATTTTTATATCCTTTGTTGTAAGATGCAAGATGAGGGTTTTTCCTTTATTAGAAAGGTGAATATCCAAACTTAAAATACCTTACCTGTAGAAAACAATATCAACGCGTTTAAAAAAATTCAAAATATATGTTATATATTTTTTCTTTTTATACACTTAGATATAAAAATCAATAACACTTCTCATAGACATTTGAATCATCAAATAGTTGCATTTTTATTACATAAATGCATATAATCTTATGAAACGTCACAGAATTAAGAAGCCATCTTCTTACATAGTGTAGGAAGATTTAATTCTTTTTTTAACTTTGTAAATTTAAACATTATCATCATACTCATCTAGCTGAAACAATCCACTGGAACTGGATAATATTTGCATCAGTGGCAGCTGTGTACTATGGGGCAAATTATATTGTCAAATTAGATTTCTAGTAATTTCAAAAATTGTTTTATAAAAGTTAGCAGAATCATACTGCAAAAAAACCTCAAACCTGCAAAATATATCATAATTCAGGGAAAAGTATTTCAAGGATAACATTTCTGCACAAGGAAACATGAAATTTTCCTTGTTAACCCTGTTAAAATTAAGAAAACTACTGATAAACTGCCATTGCAAAATTATTCCCAATATGGAAAGTTATGTAAAAGGATCACAAATTCATCTCTGAATGTTCTGTTTGCTTTTCAGGCTTCAGTTAAAAACTCCCTTCAGAAAGGTTGGTGTACTGTGGTACTCTGGTGGTTCTGTGTTGCTGCTGTGAGTTTAGTAGGATGCTGAGTCACAGTACTTGTCACCTCTGTCCTTCTCCTTCTCCTCTTGTATCACCAGAAATTCCCAGAACAACATCTGCTGTGGAGCATCTGCTATGAAGCTGTTACGAGTGTAGGTAGAATTCAGACGTGTTTTGGCATGAGCCCCTGCTTGAAAACTGAGGTCTGATACTTAACTGCAAAGGTCTTGCAGCTCATGTTCTGTGCACACTTGCATTCTATTTTTTGAAATTAATATGTCCCTAAGTATTTTCTCAATGGTCACTTTTTCATCATTTCAGCTTTATTATCTGGAAATATTCTGGCCTTGGCTCTAAGAGCAGACTGACCATAGGCACTGCCAATTTTGTTGTGGCCTCCAGGATAATGGTAAGAGAAAAGAAGACAAGGGGATAAATGAAAGTGAAGTTCAAAATTACTGGAACATTTAAAGGTCTTTGAAAAGTTTATGTACAAGCACGGTTAATGCTGTCATGCACTGAAGTGCCAAAAGACCTAGCAGTGAAGAATATTAATCTACTTTATTAAAATCAAAGTGTTCATATTTTTTTCCATAAAGAAATCATTTGAATAAAATTTGACCCTTTCTTCAATAGTCTGTGGGTCAAATTGAACCTACTATTAAAATTCTCTAATATCTTTCTTGTATTACCATTTCAAAACTCAATTTAAATATTCACAGAGCTCTTTTTTTAATAAACTTAACAAAATTCAGGTAATTTCCTTCAACTTTCTTGATTGAAGGAAGGCAGTAGGTACAGATATAAAAAAGATGTACAGCTACGAGCAAAACCTGAAATCAATTATATATAAGAAATAACATAACACATGGAAAGAAATTAATCAAAAGAAAAAATTTCTGCTATATGATTTTCTTGGTCTACTACCTGCAGGCAAGGAACGTAAATGAAAAAAAAAATCAGCATTCTTCTTACAGATAAGGGGAAAATTAATAAAAATGTTTCCTTCCTACCAGATCCCCTGATGCAAGTTACGTTAAAAGTGAGTGGCTGCAGGAAGAACTTAGGTGTTTAAAAATAACTATTTTTTAATTTTTTTTTTCTACAGAATTATACTTTTGGGCTTTTTTTTCTTGTTGTGAAGCTCAATTATATCAGGTTGGTATAGATTTATAGTGTCCAAAGAGCATTTCTTTTCCATTCTTTCTATTAAGTTTATTGTTGAATCATGGTCATAAAGTTTCTCCCAGTCTGAAAGTGAGAAATGGTTCATTCTGCTTGAGTGCCAAAATGAAGATGTAAGGAGTTGGTCACAAATTGAAGCAATCTGGACAAAAGTTATGAAGTTCAGCCAGTTTGCATAACAGACCGGAGAGGTTTGGTGTGCGCAGGCAACATTGCATCTCCAGAGTAGAGCTCAAAGCAGAATAGGAATGACAAAAATAACTTATTTAATATAAGTAGAAATCTCAAGGGACTGACGAGGGAAGCATTTCAGCAAAAGTGGGAGTGGTTTGACAAATATTGACCGTAAGAAATTATTTAAGTCTTTTTTTTCTAAACTGATTTCCCAGTTGCTCTTCAGTCACCTACTGGCAGTAGCTTTGTTTTAAAGCTATTCCTGCTTTAAAATTGGTCAGTTTCTCAAGCTTAGGTATAGCCATTTAATGTCTATCATAAGAATCTTCAGGCTCTTCTCTTGCCCTTTTTCTCTCTGTTCTCAGGGAATAGTGTGATTAAAAAATTTACAGTTCTCAAAAGAAGGAAGGGAGAGGCAATATTTTTTACTATGAAAACTGAATATTTGGATCACTATTGACCAAAAGTCACAAGGGAAAAATAGCATGGACAGTCATGGTGTCAGGTTGTTGGGGGAGCAATTAGTTCAACAGAAGAATTTCTATTTCTATTAGTTCAATAGAAGAATTTCTATTGATATCTTTATTATCATCTATGATATTAGCTGCAGACTTATGTACTTCCATTTTTCTGATTTATCTAGTTACTTCTAGTCGGAGGTTCTCCTTCTCAGGAGAGTATGGATCATCTCAGGATTTGTTCTGACAGTATCTGGCAGTCCTTGTCCTTGACAGAAATTGAACATTTATTCTGATTGCTACAGCATATATTTATCTCCCTTGTTATATCAGTCCATACCATGTTCAGCCATGGTTGAACATATAGGGTCTGAAATATCTGAGGAGGGACTTTTCAAAAATTTTACAAAACCCAAGAAAATCAGATTCCCAACGAGGAACTTGGGAGCATATTTTAGGTAGTGTTGTGCAAAAATTTCTTCCTCAAAAGAAGAAGCTAGGGTTGTTCAGATCACTGTTAAATTTATCTCCAGGATGTTGTAAAAGCAAAGTCATTGGAGACAACCACTCCTTTGAGTTAACTGGAACATGGGAGAAGTCTCTAGGAAATCTTGTGTAGAAAACTTCCCAAGAGAAAGAGAACCCTGAACTACTGTATGGTGTCTTCACTCCCATTGCCTATTTCAAATGAAATAAATTGAACCCTCAATTGTATTTTTAGTATTCCTGATCGAATTTCCCAACAATGTGAATTAATAGAATTCACAGCTGGTTTTCATATGTTATTGTTTGTACTTAGAATAAAATGTTCTTGTTGAAACAGGAGACAAATGGATTGATTTTTCTGAAGCTTTTCCCTCTGTAATCAGAGAGCATCACATACCTAGGTCTTACCATAAGCTAAGGATAATCTGTGTGTGGCAGCATGTTTTCCTAGAAAATACTGAATAGATCCCACAGAACATGCAAAATGTCTGATGTAGATCCGGGGAATTTCAGGCCTCCGATTTATCAGAGTTCTTGCTATTTAATGCTACTACTACTAATTATACTCATTAACCTCTCCCCAGCCACTCACTGTCAAGCAGTGTAGGCTTTCTGAAGCATTCTTAATTTGCTAAGAGCACTGATTTATGCTACTGCTCTGGGAATGTAGGAGGCTATTGGTCGGTGACAGGAAACTAACCACTTCACATTTTCATGAGATAATTATTTCAGTGATACTTCCCTACCACAGGATACATGCATTTAAGTGCAAAACACTGGATAAGAAAGCATATAAGCACGTGCTTAATTTGAGCTTGTGTTTAAGTGGTTTCATTAGGGAGAAGTCTGATGAATTTGACTATGAGAAATTATTACAGAACTTACCCAGTTCAATGTTATTGGATTTCAATTATTTCATTACAGTTATAGTACCATAAAACTGGAGTCAAGCATTGATGTATCAGAACTAATGCACTCAAAGGGTCTGATGCTCAAATTTGTGTTCAGAGGAGTGTTTCTTGTAACAAAGGCATCTGTTGTTAAGTGAATGCAAATCCTTTGTTGGTGGTATATTCTCACACTTTTACAAGCTATTAAAATTCTTACAGTGTTTGTTTTGTTTTGCTTAAGTAGCCTGTCTTTTCAAGTACTGAGTTACTCACTGTTACTCACTGTATAAAGATTGTCACTTAGCTAGCTGTCTTTGTGTGCTTGCATCTGTCTGCATTTATATTACAGTATGTGATATTTCAGGAATATTTATTTAGCATTTAATACATTAACATTGCTAAAAAATACATCCTTGAGTGTCTGTAAATCTGGTACAAATTAGAGAGCACAGTTCAGATTTCTCCACACTGTGCTGGCAAGTGGCCTCAATCAGAAGTAATTTTCTCCATGAAGGCACATGCAGCTCACTCGTCAGCCACTCCTCAGTAGATACTGTTATTTGTATCAAATTATATGTGGTGGTTTTTCGAAGTGGACTCCTGTGTCCGCTAACCCATACAGATTTCTGCCACATTGACTCCTTCGTTGCTGTCATTAATTGTGCTGATTTTTTACTGCCTCTTGGTTATCTATGCTATTTGCAAAAAGATTTGAGATTGTGTTTATATCAATAAATATTCATGAATTGGAGTAAGTACCAAGTGAGTTAGTAAATTACTCAACCCCTCAAAATCTTCTGTTGTGTACAACACAAGTATTTGCTTGTTTTATAAAGGAAACAGTTTTTTTCAGGGCTTCATGCAAAATCCATAATGAATCAAAGGAGACCTAATCTGCCTTCAGTACCCCTATTTCAAATCGGAACTGGAGTTTTCACCAAGTGTGATTGGGAATTCTTAACTGTTTGTCATGTACCTAGCTAATCTGAAGCATTTCAGAATCAACTCTCCTTAGATTACATCACATACTTTTACAAACTGCTAATAGGAGAAGAATTGCTGAAATGAGAAGACAAACATCTAGACTATCTCTGCAATTAACTATTCATCTAAATTCCTTAACTGCTTAAGTGTGAAATTTTACTGCTTTAATTATTAAAGAGTCTAGTCATATGTCAGAGTTGTTTACTGTCGGATCACTTATGTTGTTGCTCTGGGAATGTGACAGATAAATTTCAGTAGTAGAAATTTTTGGGTTTGCATTGCTATGTCATTGTGGTCATTGGTTGTATAGTCACACTTAATCAGCAGTTATTGAAAAGGATTTTTCATCAGAACGGGATAGAATCTTAACTCTGGTCCAGTTGAAATAAAAGCCAACATTGTACATTTTGTGCCATAGGTACTCAACATGATTAGTATAAGTAATGGATGTAATACTATTAAATTAAGCCAACAATTTAAAATAAATGCAGAAAGAAAAGTGTGGTACTAAAGTAACTGATTAACCTGTATTCTGACTGTTGAAGGTAATATATCAACATAATAACAACTGTGGGAAAAAAAGCATTATCAGAGAAAACAGTTGAAAGAAACTCTATTCTTTTTAAAGCCTTATTTATTTTTGTCTCTATGACTCTGTGTTTTTAAGTATTTTAGATCAAGGAAGAAGTTGCATAGCTTTTGTGCATCTTTTGTTCCCTAGATAGAGGAGCTATTAAACTTTGAAACTTTTTTGAAACCTTTTGAACCAGAGAAATTCTTAGTTCTCTAGCTGACTTGATTTGCTGGTATGGGTAAGATGTTTTTGGAAGCACATGTTCAAATTAGGCAAACATAAGCATGCATAGGTAATGTGTTTGCATTTGTCAAGAATATGTAGTTCTATGTAATCTTTATTTTGAGATTCTGAAAATTTATTTTTATTTATTTTCTGTTTATGTGCAAGTAATTATATGAACTAGTCAAGAATAGAGAAACTAATCTATTTATTCTTCCTAGTAATGGAGTTTGGATTTTACTCTTTTCTTTAAGCCACTGTTAGTTTGAATGATAGTTAAAAATGGCCACAGAAATTTGGCATCAATTTTGAGTTCCCGTGAAACTGAGAAAGACTTAATTTTGATCTTATTCATGTGGGTTGGTCTTACTCGTGTTGAACAACGCTTTACTCTTTAGTTAAAGTTATCAGTTCATAGCTCTGGGCATGAGCTGAATCTATTTGAACATTAAAAAAATGAAAGATGGCTCAACATGCATAAGACAGAATTTGTCACAAGGATCAAGTTCTAGTTGGGTGAATTAGACAAGGCAGCAGCTGCCTGAAACCTAGAAAAATAATTTATGCACAGATCTTCAACTTCAACAAAAGTCATGCTGGTGTTTGAAGCACAGCCTCTGATGTCAGCCCCTGAGGTGAACTGTTATGTAAAGCTCTGATGTGTGCCCATGTGTGCGCTCCTGGATAAACATCACTGGGTTTTGTGTTTGGGCTGGCACGCACAAGGCAAAGCCCTTTGCAGATGCATGCATACTTCTACTCTCCTCTGGATGTGACTGCATTTACGTTTCTGCTTGCAAATGCTTGGACAGGTAACTTTAGGAAATGATCATACATAGGATGTACCTGTGGTGGCATTAGTCAAGATTCTTTTCAATCTGAGACTCATTTAAAAAATAAAGTCCCAAGCTACAAAATTACAGGGGTTTGAACTGGCTCTGTGGATTTGGCATGTACATTGTATTTCTTCTGCTTTCTTGGAAAGTGTCAATGGAAATCATAAGGTGTGTTTCCATGAGTGCTGCAAATGAAAGCATACCAACTGAATTTCTATTCTTTTCCTAATTAACACACAGTGATGATTAGCTTGCTGATTGCTTACTGGTGACCTGATCAAACAAACTGGTTTAACATCTAGAAACAGACCTAAATGTCATGTACACATGCCAATTGGATTACTTGCAGATAAACTGCTTTTGCTGGATTTTGCAAGATGCATTTGAAAAAGTCAAATGACAAAGAATCAGTCGTGCAGCAGGAAATTGACTTTCACTGAAATGTTGGCTGAAGTTTAAATTTTTCCCCCAAATTTAAAATATGTGGAAAATTTATTAAGGGCATGTAGCTTCATTTGAAATGATGCAAAACATGGTATTTATCCGTCTTTATCTGTGTGGCAAAAATTTACTTTTCCCTAAAATAGCATATTTTTTGTTTCATTGTGTTTTTCCATCCTAATTTATTTATCCACATCTTACTAGGAGAGCACACCAATGACTCTACAGATGATGTCACGTTGTAATAACAGTATTTCTGATGGTTTGTGCAGAACCCCTTGTTCTTTCATTTCTGCCATGAACCTGGACACACGTGAGGTGCCTGGGCTGCCCATGTTCAGCTGCAGCGCTCTGCTCCAGCGTGTGCTTTGTTCTCTGTTCCGTACCGTGCGATAGCCACTCTTCATTCCCTGTGCATATGCAGTTGCTGGATTTTTTCCCAGCGTGGCTGGAAGGTGCAATTAACAGTAATGGATAGTTTGATAGTGAGAATCTTTATTTCTTCAGCCATAATAATAGCCCCTTATTTTAGGAGCTATATTGTTGAATGACAGCTAGCGTTGGCGAGTGTGTGACCACAAAAGTGGGTTCATTTGGTCAGATTCTCAGCTGGCACAGAGAGTCATATTTCCATGGAAGATAGTAAGCTATATTAATTTATGGAATCCCAGCTGGGAATCTCAATCAATTTCAATAAAAAGTAACCATCATATTCCTCTGAAGCAAGAATTACACAACCTAGCCTAAAGTGAATTTTGCTGTTTTAATAAATGTAGGTAGTCAATGGTTTGTAATAAATTACATAAAATTAGACTGTAGTCAATATTTGATTTCTTTAAAAATTTATTCCTTCCTTTTCATTGAACACAACACAATCATTTATGTATTGTATCTCAGCATGATAGATTATATAGGAATAGTGTATTTAATACTGTAAAACTATCATATAAATACAAATCACATTTTTTTTCATTAGCTAGCTCGCTTTCATTTTGAAGAAGAAATACTCAGTCAATTATAAATGAGGCTGTGCTTTCATTGGAGAGTGAAACATGTAATTTTTTCAAGCCTCAACCATGTATAATGAAATCTCTCCTTTGAAATCCAGTCTTAAGATGGATTTTGAAACATACCGACATTTAATAAAATCTTAGTTAAATTAAAATATGTTCAGTCATTTCAAATCTCTATTTAAATCTAGGGTAAAATTCTACACCCTACACAAGAGATGTCTTTAGCAAATAGTTACTATTAACCAGTGATTTTGAAGTGTGTGTATTTAAGAAAGAAGAAATTTTAATTTTTGAGTATATTCCAATTAGTAACCTCGGTGTTTTGTGTTATGCCTTTCTGGCATTGGCTCTTTGAGAGGATCTGTAGCAATACTATGTCTAGGTAATTAGCAGAAAGGTCAAAGACCTCAGGCTGCCCTTTCAAATTTCAACTCATACCCTGCTTCTGTAACTGGTTTATGTTTCTGTAGCCCTTGGCTGGTAGTTTACCACAACATTTGTTTGCCCTCTGTGAAATGAGTGGATAGTCTGTCTGAGTCCTGTCCATTGGCTGGGAGTCCACTAAAGAGTCTGGCAAATAAAAGATTATGGATACCATCAGGGGCTGCTTGAAGCAAAATAGCAGAATAAGCTGAAGTTTGTACTCTTAATACCTTTGTAGTATTTCACTGTTGTCAGTAGTTTTAATTTGATTAACAAAGCCTGTAAAAGGAACATTTTAAGTACTGTAATTCAGCATCAAAAACAATCACTAACAAACAAGAGAAGGCTCTTCACTGTTTATGTGGTTTTACAAATATAGCTTTGATTTCCGCCGTTAAAACTGTTTTAGTACTAGAGCCCAATGAATAATGAAAACCCCCTATGTGTGAGTATTATTAATACATATTATTAATGACATTTTGCATATTCTGAAGTCATCAGGAAAAGTCACTTTCAATTTCAATTTCCATAATATGTTATTTGTCCAATTCTAATAAATGCTGAACACAGCTATGGAAGGAAAAACTAGCTAGAGAACTCCAGTTATAAGCTCACTAAGGTTTTATTTCACATTGTCCTTTTAGATGGTTTTGCCACAGTGTTCCTGATTCTTTTTAAAGGGCCCCTTGAAGATGCCACTGAGGATGAAGAAGAAGAGTGCCTGTCTGAGGAAAATGATACTATCTCGAAAGAAGACTTTCCATTGGAGGAAAGCTTTTCTGCAGAGTTTGAGCCTGAAAATCTGAACTGTGAAGAAGTGGAATACTTTTGTAATAAAGGTAATCATTGTAGCCAACCTCTTGAGAGAATACTGGCCAAACTGTGTTCAATTGGTCAAAAAGATTTTTTGGTTTATAATCTATAAAAAGCCCTATTAATATAGTACCTTAATGGGGAAAAGAGTCACTTATGGAGTTAAGTCTGGTAAGGGGTAAATATTTAAGTGTGTTGAAAGACACTTTTCAGGTGTGTGAATTGTCTTGCTTTTAATATTTTCCTTCGAGTGTTATTTTCTCCATGTTGAACTGTAGAGAACAGTCCTCAGAAGTCAATTATCAGCAGATCCGAAGCTAGTAATGCAGCATGTCTGTTCATTGCTTAGGGATAGTGCTCTGCCTAGGAAACATTGCAAGAAAAACAGATTGTGTCTGTAGATTCTAGGATTAAAATATAGCTTATTATAGAACTTATTATGTATGGTAGAAAACTAGTGATTTGTGGAGGGATAACTTTTGAAGTTGCAGATACCTTTTTGGTGCATTTGTTGCTTGCAAATTATTGAAGATAGAGGTATTTTAGCATAAGTCACACCAATTCATTCTTACCCGGTATTCAGTCTGCAAGGTTGTGCTGCTTCCCATTCAACTCACAGAAAAAACTCACTGCTGTGTACTGTTATTTCAAGCATTGAATTAACCTTCTTCCTGTCAGATTTCCACTTGATTATTGTTTGTCTTCTGCAGGTAAGGCTGCCTATCACATAGCTGGAGTTGTGGTGGTGTTCTTCTGTTAGTCCACTAACCCCTCAGGCATTTGGATATTGATGATTTCTCTGTCTTTCTGTTCTTTCCCAGATACTGACATATGTTTTTTCATGATAGCTTGATATGCTTCTGGTTTTATGTTATTTTCACCTGTTTTGGTCGAAGTCAAAGAAATCTGTTGGAAGAGTCCAGTGTTCTGACTGTAGAATATTATAGACAACGATTGTCTGTGTCCTCTATGTAGCTTACATACTTTTAACAAAATTATTTACTTTTGTGCTATAGGTTCTTGATACTTAATAAGTCAACCTAAGAAATCAAAACAGACTAGTCAATAGTTTAGGGTTCACCTGCCACAAACCTTACTGCGAGGAGAGAACAGATTATGGACAGAAACAAAGAGAATTTAGTACTGTTATAACTGTGATGTGAACAAGTACTACTATTACTTTGTGTTCACTTGTTCACTTGCCTTTCAGGCACCATTTTCCTTAGCTGGAAAAAGGTACTGGTCCTACTATTGGCATGAATAAATAAATATTTAAACCACCATGTGCATAGTTGTTCTATTGGAGTCTCTTGAATTCCTTCTGTCAGCGGTGGAAGACTATGCACTAGTGTCAGTTCATAGCATACCAGTTTGATTTAGTTATCTGTCTTTACTTCTCACTGCATTTCCAGGGCCCACCAATAGCAAATACTATGGTTTTGGGTGAAATCAAGGAAAAAAGTGTGACTTTTTTTTTTAATTGCAATAAATATTGTTAATTCACATTGAATTTCAAGTTATCTTGGATCTTCTCTTTAATAAAGACATCTTTCAGCGAAAATGATGAATCCAGGCCATTGTATTAAAGAAGATCAGGAATCAAGTGGGAATACATTTAAATCTGAATCTTGATTATCATATGTTTTGTTAAAAACATTTGCTGATTCTTCAAGCTAAATACCTTCTGAATTCTCAGCAGTCCTTTTTCCAAATGTACTGTAGTTAGAAAAGAATCTTAAGCCTCTCCAGTGCAACTGCCGCAGAAGAAAAGTTGGAAAGGAAATTTCTAAGGATCAAGGGACACATAAAACCCCAATCTACCTGCAGCAGAGGCAGTGTGACAGAATGTCCCACTTTGAAGCAAGTTGAGAATATCCCTGGAAAAGGATTGAATGAGATAGAGTAGAGTTGTGCTGATTTTTATTAATGTCTCAACTTCCACTGAGTGTCCTGCTGCTTCAGGGACACATCTTAAGTGTCATTACCATGAGGTCACCTATGTTTTCCATTAAAGGTTCTAGAAAGTAAAGGTGTTTTCTTGGATATAAATATCTCTCTCCCTCTTTCCCTCCCCTGGGGTTTCTTCCCAGCTGACTCCAAACAAGAGGACAAATGGGGCTTCCTGCAAGAAACAGGGGATGGGGAACATGGGGAACATGGGGGCATGGGGAACGAGTGGCACAGCTGTTGGGGAGGAGCTGTTTGTGAGACTCTATCCATGGTATGCTTTTTGCACTATGTAAATTCAAGTATCACCTAAAACCAGAGGCTTTTACTATGCAGACTAACCACAGAAGGCAGAAATTTACTGAACTCACAATTCATTCAAAGGAATGAAAGTAGGTAAAGTACGGGTTTCCAACTTGATAACTTTGGCTTCTTGACTAAAGAGATTTTACTGTCAAGCTGTGCTGGATTGTATTATAAGCAGAGAGCAGTCTCTTACTCTCTAAATTGCAAACAGCTAACCTTTATAAAGCCATACTTGTCATTCCCACCTTATTAATTTGGGTTTGTGAGATAGATTCAGCAGAATAGTTGCCAGAATTAGAAGGTGGAGGCGAAAGCCTCGGCAAAGTGTGAAGCAAATTAATCACATTGATTGAGCTACATGTCATTTTACAACTGTTCTCAGGTTTCAAAATTTTGACTTTTGGATATTACTTTTCCCTTCTTCTTTTGTTCATTAATGGCTTTTGCAACAAGGAATCTGGAAAATTTCTCCTCTTCCATAGTTCTGCCTCACCACAAATCCACAATTAACTTTGCTGCATTCCTATGTAGTCCTCCTTTACACTCAAATGTGAAGAAGTGAACAATTTTTAAGCATGTAAATATTCAAAGCTAGAATGGAAATGACTGACCTAGTATTTGCCAGGGATTGTTTTAAGCTTCCAACTCTATTTTTTTTTAGCCTTTTGGATGAAAAGCCTCATAATAGATGGCAGTGAACTTTGATTTGTTTGCAGTTTTGACAGTGAGATCAGGGGAAAGGAAATATTTTGGAAGCAGCAATAATAACATAGTCATAGTGGTCTTCTACTGCAAAGCTGCACTGGTCTGTATCTTTGGAGTAGAAACAAAAAACTTTGTAGAAGGTAGCCTTGGTGATAGTGCATTACATTTTTTTGAGTTTGAAAAAAAGCCTTCAAAAATTGCTGTTTATGCTTAGTTACTACAAATTGATGTACTGCCAATAAAAAGAGTATCTGATAATTCTGTTCACACAAAGCCTGTATTAGCCTGGAATCTCCTTTACTGATTTTTTTTTTTTTTTTTTTTTTTTTTTTTTTTTTTTTTTTTTTTTTTTTTTATGTCCAGATAGTGAGTATTTGGAATCAAGAGTCTGTATCAGACTAAGATTAATTTAAATTAAATTCAGATCTAGAAGATTTATTAGATAAATGACAGTATTTAAACATTCGGAATAAGGAAAAAGCCTGTCTTCCATGCAGAGGAGTGATAGACTAGATGGCTGAAAACCTACTTTGGAAGCTAGGAGATAGTACATGCGGATTAAATTTTGTCTGTTATAGGTTGGAACAAGAAAATGCTAACAGAGACAAGAGAAGAAGTGAGCTGGAGGCGTGATAGGGCTAATAATTTCAGAAGGGCAGATAGAAGGAGGGGACATGAATGGCAGAACAATGCAAAGACCAAATTGAAGGTGGTGGGATGAAAAGCAAAGTACTAAATAAAGCTCATCTGAGATGTGAAGTAGTTTGGCTTTGTAGTCACTGATTGCTGTCATCCTGCCTAGATACCCTCAGGAAAAATAAAAAAAATACTCTGGTCTGTTCGCCGTACTCATATGGTGGTGACACCTTTTCTTCTCTGTAGAGAGGAGGGAGAATAGGAGCCTTGGCTACTTCATAGAGGTGGGAATTGGCTAAACAAATTGCAGATCCTTGTGAGCTTCCTAGGAGAAGTGTTTAATGAGGGATTCACTTTTGAAGGGAAAGTTATCTTAAGCAATGAAAGAGATCACTTGAAATTAGTAGATAGTTAAATAGCTGTGTTCAGAGAGGAGGCAGGAGAAGCAAATAGAGGAGGTCTATAATCAAGAGAAAAAATGGGGGACTTTTGCCAGGAGAAAGAGGCAACTGAAGGAACGTACATACCTAATAATCAAAGAGAGCGAGTCCATTTCTTGCTGTCATGCTTCCCAGGACAATTTTGTCAAATTCTCCTGTTCTTTGCTTATAGCACAGCTGTTGCTCTTAATCCTCATGTTGTAGGCTTTCCATGTTACTTCACCACGAGGCAGCATTGGCACCAGGCCTCAGTGGAAGGAGATTCAGTGGCCTTAACACTGCTGGTGGTAGATTGGAAAGCAAATGGCTTCTGCTTTCCAGTACAAACTGTGCTTCAGTTGGTGACATGGGAAGATATGGGGTACACATGAGGTGGATGAAGACTGATTGTTTCATGATGCAATGCTTTTAGAATCCATAGCATGAATGCTAGGTGTGCCTGTAGTGATGTATGTCTTAGCCAGTTGATGTGTGGTTGCAGTTCCTGATACATTGGTTATTTGTGAGTGAAGAGGGGGATGAGGGGAATCCATTGCAGTCTGAAACTCATATACAGTTTTAAGTCAGCCAGAGGACTCCAGGAATTTATGACCTGCATAATGGGTACATACCTGCTGCTATATTCTTGTATTCTGCTTGGGCACGAGGCGATGAGCTCAGAACCTAAACCAAGTTTTCTGCTCATGTACAGTATTTTGTCACTAGCCTGCCAAAGCAGCTTAGGACTGGAATTTTTTATGTTAAACCATGTGACCTGATTGTGCAGCCAGGCTTGAGATTCAGGGAAACAGCTACAGTGTGATTCCTCATATAAGAAAGCATATACAAAGCTAAGTTCGTCTGTGTATTAATCTTTCCCTTCATACTTCATGTGCAAAGCTATCATGTTATCATCTATAATACCAGCCAAACTCTTAACACCCTGAGAATGATTTCAGTGTGTCCCTTTTTCCTCTGAGTATGACTTTGAGTCTGTGTGTATGCCTGTGTACATCTGTGTAAATATTCTTTGCTTCTTTCGGGTTAGACATATAATAACTAACAATATGCTTGCTATTTTCTGTTTTTGGATCAAAAAGTAGATTTATGCCTTTTTTTTCTTGTTTGCCTTTTTTTTTTTGTTGCTGTTCCTTTTTTTAACCAGAAACCTCTTAATCAATAATGTTTCTTTCCTTTTCAGTAATGGATTTCACGACAAATTTCTAACTCTTTTGCTATAGCAAGTGGAGGTAGGATAAGTAAGGCAGCTATACCATAATCACTTTGAGCTCAATAAGGAGATCTTTACAGGCAACTTTGTTCTTATTTCTTAACGGGATTAAGAAGCTCAGCTCTTTAAATTCTTGCATATAACACTGACATTTCCAGTGTGTGTTTGGACCAAGGAGTTCAAAGAGAAGGAATAAAAAAGAAAAGCCAATATGACTTTGTTTTTTACCTTGCTGCAGGAGCTGTTTGTGCAAATCGCCTATAAGCTTATTGACCTGAATCTTTGACTCCTTGTTTTCTCTGGATTTGGCTGGAGTGTAGACACTGATAGAGCACTGATAGAGGTGATTGCACAGCCCTCGGCTTTGCTTGGCACCAGACACCCTCCCTCCCTGTGCCTGACATTATCTTTCCCTGGCAATACTTCTATTCTCCTGGAGCTCGTATTCCTTTAAATTTTTTATATTTATTTTAATTCATTGCATTTTCTTCGTGTAGGCTTCCTGACTAAATGAAGGATACATTAATTATTTTTGGTAATCAGAGATGGAAGAAAGTATGTATGTGTGTGATGTATTTTCATCTCCTCAGATAACTAGAATATGCATAAGAACTCACAGTGTGAGTCCATCCAAAAACGCAGTAGTTACCTCTTACTGACTTGTGTGCATGTTTGTGTCACTGTTTGATTCTCATGTTCCCCTGAGTGAGGGTTCTCATATGTTTGTCTGTATCCCATTCAGCTGAAACAACTGAATTCTGTGCATCTTCCATACTTTTCATCAGGTGCTGAATATGGACAAACAAACGAAGGAGCTTCTCTGATAATAGACTTTGAGTGGTGCTAAGTCAGAATTAGATTGGATCCTAGCACGATGAAAGGGAGACCCTAACATCAGCGTTTACCTTGTGCTTTACTTCTCATGCTTTCTCATTCTTTCCTGTTACTGTACCTCAGAGGACCACCTGTTTTCTTGCTAGAAGGAAAAGGAGATATCTGAAAAGGTTGGAGTGATTTCCTTTTTTTTTTTTTTTTTTTCACCATTCCCTAGACAGCATGGAAAGGCTGCCAGAATAACAAATACAAGATTGTCTATTCTACACAATTTTCTGTTTACTGCTAACCCATATTTAAACCTCTCAGGCTATATTTTCAGTCCAACTAAAATCCATGTTGGTGTAATATCAGCTTTAGTTGGATAAAAACTTGACAAGTTAAACAAGCAAAGCTTTTTTTAATTCAAGACATTAAATAATTGGTCATCAAGCAGAAAACTATATCTCAAAAGAAACTAGAAATCTATGTCTGAATAAATAAATACATAGATCCAAATAGAAAACATTATTTTAACTGTGCAGAATTAAAAAGCGAGAGAAACACTTAAACAGCTTACTCAACTTTAAGCAGTTTATCAAAGCAACTCCAGCCTTTTCAGTCAGCACATTTTCAGAACAATGAAATTCTGAATTCTATCACAGCTAGGGATAGAATTCATGGAGGGATTATTTGGTTACAACAAGTAGAGTAATGTTCCCTTTCTAGAAAGTCACAAAACTTGAACTTGGATTGACTTAAATTTGAGCTCAAATTTGACAGAATATGAATTGCAAATTAATAAGGGTAATCTTCTTTAAAATATGAAATGCCCAAATGACAAATTTCACCAGATATTCTTATTTCATATGTACTGTACATCTGTTTCTAATTTTATTTATAATGAAGGTCTGTTTTGCATTTTTTTGTCCTCTGGTGTCCCTAACACCAAAAATTCTGAATACTTTTGAAGATTTCTGAGACACTGATGAAAAAATTCTTACCAATCCATGTCCAAAAAGCAGATTTCCTCACAAGTTGTGTATTATACGGGTCAGTGTGGGTATATTTACACTAAGTTAGCATCCAAAGGATCAGTAAAAGTCAAGTAAAAGCCACATTTATGTCATCATTAGACAAATATCAATAAGACTAATATTATTGCTGGGTAGATTCTGCTGCTGGATAGAGAAAAAGAATCATTTATTTATGACTGAAAAGTCTTTTCCTCGGGTTTGACTAAAAGAAGTCTAGACTGGTTTTGAAACCACATGTAATACAATATGTATGTGGAAACACACCTGTAATGGTAGGGAAGTCACTGTTTTTGATATTGAGGCATCTGAAGAGTTGATTATTTCAAATAAAAACATCCAATTGTTTACAACAAGGTAAATTTAAATGTCACTGTGTAGCAAAAACTATCTATTACTGCTCATTGTGTGTGTGGAAATCACATGAAAACTGGATTTATATATGATAATGAATTCAGCTGCACATTGTAAAATGAGGTTTTCTTGGTTGGACAAAGAATTTTCATAAGAGACGGCATATTTCTGCAGTAGGGAAGGAACAGAATTGTTATATAATTAAGTTGAAATTAAGCCTTCAAACTTAGAGTCTGAAACTTGTTAGAGTTTCTCTGAAGTAATCTCTCTGTTCCACTGCAGGTGGTTTAAAATCTTATGGATTGTTGATTTCCATTGAAATAAGTTTTGAAAATTATACTGAACAAAAGTCTTTGTTTGTGGCATGCAAATATCTTTTAAAATGTGCTTCTGCTGCTTTTGTAATCAAGTACCTAGAGCTATGGACTTTGAACCTCCGGTTGGTACTTGAATATATCTAATAGAGTTCTTCTATTTGAAGTTTTAATGGGGAAAGGTTAAAAAGATGCAAGACTTTTTTCTATTTTTTTCCTTTAAATCAATAGAAGCTCTTGGGTAGCCAGTATATCTGAATGATACTCATTTGCAACACTGGTGTCACTAGAGTTGCTCCCTAAAAATGAAGAGATTTCATATATGTATAACTAATTAATAAAAAGGAAGTCTGGCATACAATTTAGAGAACACTTACTGTTCTTCTGCAGGAAATACATTCGAATGAATGATCCTTGTCTTGAAAGAAGTTCAAAAGCAAACAGGGATGATAATGAGAGTATATCAAACATTAAGAGGAAGGCCAGACTCAGTCTAGATGAACATACTGCACATCAGTGTCTTATCCCAGGAGAAAAGTGCTCTAGCTGAAATGGTTAGAAATAATTGACACTGCTTTTTAACATGATCACTGTGCTGAAATGTAATGTGTCAAGGTGTCATTTTGTTAAACATAGTGGTAATTTTAATAGGAACCAAAATAGTTTCATACCACTATTTTGGAGAGCTAACAGCTTGCACTATGTAGGTACTCGCCGACACATGGATATTCGTAGATCTGTCCTAAAAGTTAGGGTGAGAGAGAATGCATTGTTTCTGACATTTGAGGGATAAATAATTCTAAGACTGCTTAGGGCAACAGTTATTTCAAATGAGGTTTATCCCAGGAGAAATTATGATTGTTAATCAGCATGACAGAAAACAATAATTGCTTGCAAAGAAGCAAAGTATTGAGGTGATTAATATAATCTGAAATAAAATGCAGTAGATTAACTTGTACAAGTGCTGGTTTCTTTCAGGTACGTTAGCAAATCAATCAGCTGAAGGCTCATACTTTCTGTATTTGTAGAGTAGAGTATCTCAGTTGATTTTTATGGGCGTCACTGAAATTATTTCGGATATACATGAGATGAAGTTTTAGTCTGGTAGTGATGGCACCAGAGTTCTCCCTCTGTCTCTGTGTCTCCTTGTCTCTCTGTCCTTGCAAGGCTTATAGAGTAAACCCATTTGCTGTATCCACTGTAACTGTTCACCTTGTCCTCACATCAGTTACCAGAAATGGCAAATTGCAGAAACATTCCACACAATTTATTTTGTATCTTTATTCTCACAGTTCTATTACCATACCAAGAGCTTATTTAAAGATTTTTTTGCATTATTTTATACCCAGAATGTTTTATATCTGCTGAAAACTTGTATTGCCATTACAATTGGAGTTAAGTGTATACACAGAACTTTTAAAAGAGGTAATCCACAAGAAGGGTAGTTAAGGCCTGTTACATATTGTTGGTATTCTTAAGATTAGAGTATGCTGCTAAAAGGTAAGTTACCTTGAATGAAATAAGTATTTCTATTTGAAGTTGTATGTGGTTTGTTTCAAAGTTACTGAGTATTCTTCTGAAGAGATATTCCTGGCAATAATTCTCAGTTTACAGAATGTTTCTTAGGATTAAGAGCAGGAGTATCGCTGTGTGTAAGCTGTGTCATAGACATTGGGATAAAGCAAATAACAAAGGGTTATACACTGATATATAGTTTCTGAAGCTCTGGCATCTAGTTTATATGTGTAGTCTCAGAATCCTTCTTTGATTGGATCTAGAATTACTACCACTGTAGATTGAGGCAGAAAGGAGAGGGCCCCTTCCCCTCTCTCCCCAGAAAGTCTGCCCGTTCCCAGCCAGTCACACTGGCCGGTTAGCACACATAATGTTATGTTCTTGCCAAAGGAAAGTCTACACTGAGTGACTCCCCATGTCTGTGCATAGTGTCTGTTTTCTCTTTTGGCAGTACAGAATGCTACAGGCTTTGCAACAATTTATTTCTAAATTGATTTATTATAATTGGGAAGTGATGTTTCACTCTGAACAGCTGTATGAGGATGTTAACAATTTCAGTTTACATTTATGCTGCCAAGAAGAAGGAACACAAACGGAATTTCAAACTTTTAATGTTCTCTCACTCTAATAAAAGCTGCTGTGTGCTGTTTGTGACTGGTACAGTCCTTCACCCAAAGGTATTTTGTCTGATGATAAAACCAGGAGTGTATGAAGCTTGCACATTTTTCATCTCTTTTTTGACCTTATCTTTTGTGAGCGGCTTCTGTGAAGGTATCCTAACTATAGGAAGCACCTGGAAAAAATATATGATATCTATGCTGTGATAAGCAGTTATGAACAAGACAGTAGATCTGTCAGTTCTGAACTGTTCATTGTTAAAAATACTTTGTTGATTTAGCTGATTGTGAAATACATTATAGAGTGCCTAACAGCTGCTATAACATTCGTAGTCAAGAAAGTTCAATAGTTATATTGTACGAGACTTTCTGTAAGAGCCTAATACTGATAGGAACAACATGGATTAAAACAGCAGGGTTGAGAAGAACTGCTAACCCATGTGCTTCTTTAAAATACTGCAACTACTTGTGGCACAAGCTGATTAAGTACAAATTGGGAAGTCTTTAATTTGTTAAAAAGATTAAAGTGAAATTACTTGTTAATATTCAAGTCTCTCTTTTCCTACTTGTCAGTGTTGTCAGAGATGTTGGAGTTCTCCCTCTCATGTTTCTGGTAATATGTCTCTTTTACAGTCTTCAGATTTCTTGGTCAACTTTACCACCTTGAATTACAGTGAATTATCTATTGGATAAACACCAGGGTATTAAAGACCACATTACAAATTTGAACTGTTTTTGAAGAGCAGCAAAAACAATCAATGCTAGTAAGAGACAGTAAGGCCAAGATGAAAATTCTAGCCACATTACAGTATTGAAGTTGTTTGAATAAGATTTTTTTTTCCTCTTAGTTAAGCAGTATTTTGTGTATTCAGCACTTCAACATAAGTCAGATTTGTTTCACACAACTTTAGCTGACTAAAGATAGTTTCCTAGTCTAAGCTGTGTGTTTAAGAGGATGATTCATTTCAGCTCTCTCAGTCACCAAGAGGGGTCTCATATCTCAGGCATCCTAGAATAGGATGAGTCACTCAGGAGGTTTCTTTCTTTCCTGTCTATAGAAGCATCTACATAAGTAGTCTGGACTAGCTTAACTTTCAGGCATCTAAAGTTAGAGGTGATGAGTTCTGTCCTAAGTTTAATACCAAATACAGAGAAGTAGCTGAAATTCAGTAGACTTACTTGACTCGTGACTAAATATACCCTATGGTATTATATAACATTACTCATAAGAGTCTTTTTTTCATGCATTGATGTTCTTTTAAATAACAGAATTCACTTACCAATCTTCATTGCTACAAGGAAAACCAAACAGAACCAGGTTTCGCTTCATTTTAGAGTACTTGTCGCTGCTGACACTTTTATACCACTCTTTGGTGTTGATGGTAAAAAGTTATTTCTCCTTTAACTTAAAATTTAACTTAGCAGAAAAGTAAAGAAAAAAACATGGGAAAAACAAAACAATGAGATTAAAAAGGAGTCAACAGGTTAGTAGCAAAGTTGGTAGTATGTATAAGGCAAAAAGCACTTGATTTGACTTGGAAGAAAGAAATAATTCATTTTCTGGATCCAGTTAAATGTCTACACCTGTAATTGAAGAAAAATGTAATCAGTTCTAAAATAAATATTTAAAAATTAATCTTATTGAGACCGAAGAGTAGTCAGCAGCTGAACAAAAAGAGTAAACAATGGAAAGAAAATAAATTCTGTAAGGAAATAAACTCCTTTCTGCAAAACAAATCTTAGCTGCTAAAGTAGCATTAAGTTAGGGGAAAGAGGAGAAAAAAAAATCTTTACAGATGTGTTTTGTTATCAGCTCCTCTACTAAGCCTCCTTTTGGCTTTTTAAAGTTGCAGTGTCTCCAATACCAAATGGATTGTCTTTGTTGCCCGTTTCAATCTGCCCTTGATGCTCAGGTGAGCCTGGGTTAGACTTGACACAGTGTGTCTGAGAATATCATCCAAATGCTTCTTGAACTGTGGCAAGCTTGGTGCTTTGACCACTTTCCTGGGGAGCCTGTTCCAGTGCCCAGCCACCCTCTGGGTGAAGAACCTTTTTCTAATATCCAACCTAAACCTCTCATGACATAACTTTAGGCCATTTCCTCACATCCTGTCTCTGGTCACCACAGAGATGAGATCAGTGCCTGCCCCTCCTCTTCCCCTTATGAAGATTCTGAAATACACAGTAATGTGCCATTTGTTGGTTTCACAAGCAGATTGGAGCAGCAGGGGGAACAGGAGAAATCAGTGTGGTAGTATTTCAGGTGTGTAATGCATACACTTGGCAGTTGGTAAATAATAGAAAGTATCAATGAAAATGATTAAGAATACTTCTAGATGCAAAGCAAAGTTTTCCTTAATGTAAATTCTACACATTTTTTCTACTCTGTTTGCATAAGACATGCATTAATTCATGAAAACTTGATTATGAAAAACACGTAACACCATACTTCATGAAACACTGAAGAAGCAAGTTAATGAAAAGTTAAGTCATCTGCTAACATAGATTTTCAGATCTCCCAAATATTTAATTACTGTTTGCTATAGTTTGTGTACCTTAGCTGTGGTTCTTTTTTCCTTTTGC
Source organism: Empidonax traillii (assembly GCF_003031625.1). Lineage (NCBI taxonomy): Eukaryota > Metazoa > Chordata > Aves > Passeriformes > Tyrannidae > Empidonax > Empidonax traillii. The sequence goes on from NW_020955511.1 coordinate 384,763, forward strand.
TTTTCAGCCCAATCTTTTACTTAAATTTCTCCTCTTTTAATTCAAATAGTTTATTTGTTTGATATTGTGGTTGGTTGCATTGATTGGAAGAATGCTCAAATTTGCAGGTTAACACCAGGTTGGTATATATGATAACCTGAAAAAAAAACTTTTCATATATTGGAGCTAAAATTTTCCATGATTGGACTCTATCTAAAATAATTATTTCTAAATTTTGTTGTTGCTCTGATTTAGTCCATATAAATCTATTATTTACAGTGGAAGAAAAAAGTTTCCTTTAGTATAAAATTCTTTGCAAAGAACATTTGAAGATCTTTCTGTGACGGTTATACAGCTTGAGATAGAAAACAAGAATTGCCCTTGCTTGTGAACGAGCAACAAGCAACAGTTTCGAGGAAACTGGAGTTGATCTTGCCAGGTTTGAACTCTGAAAAACTTTCCTGTGTATCTCTCAATAAATTTGTTGTAGGTTTAAGTAGCTATGAAGGTAGAAATAGAAGGGTCAAAATATCTGATAGGTTCTTCAGTCCACCCAAAGAAAGCAGAGCTCTGTTTGATCACTACAGAGTAACTGTACAAATGCTAATTCAAAATAGGCTAGTTGGTTAAAAACAAATAACCGCTAAAACTGCTTAGCAAGAACTTGATAGCTTTTTCAGCCCATGAGTACTTAGGACTGTCTTCTGAAAGATAACTTCAGATTGAACTGAAGCATGTGAACTTCAAATGTCTGGGTAGAATTATACCCTATACTAGGTAAATCTGTTGCATTCAAGTTTTATTTTAGACACTGAAAGTGCCTATGAATATACTGGACTGTGCTTTTAGCACTACAAATGCACTGAACTATATTTTTGTAATCGAAATCTGGAGTGAATTTAGTATTGTGTTTGTGTGAGAAGTAGTTTATCAGGCTCATATACGTGATATTTGAAAAACTGTTTTATGAATGCAAGGAAGAATGTATTATTACAAGACATTACATGTGCACATGAAGTTAATACTTTATAGTGTTTGTATATAATCATGTACTTGAAAACTCTAGGTCACAATCTTATCTGGTATAAATATAGCTCCAGTGATAACGTCTGGGAATCTGGCATGGTTTGTTTTAATCACATTTCTTTACCTATGTTGCTAATTAAAGCTTTTGCTATCATGAGTAGGGGAAAAAATTACAAGTTACTGCTTAATTGCTGTGCTTTATACTCCTTCTTGGTCTCCTGTTGTTAAATCAACAGTCTGATTTTTCAGATTCTGAAGTATGCTGTATTTGTTTTTTAGTACTCTCACTTTTCTGTGGGACAGCATTTTATAAAAGGTTTGCTTCAAACCATAATTCAGTCCTATTTGACTGACGTAGTTAGTTGTGTAGATTTGATTTTCTTTTACATTCTTCTTAGTGTGTTCCTATGCAATAGTTTCTTCTATAGATTGGTCTTAAAAAAATATATACAAATGCAGTAAAATACCGACCTGCATAAGCCCCTAGAGATGTCACTTAACCCATTATTGTAGCCAGACTATTTTCTGTTAATAAGTAAACACCTCATCTTCAATGTAATTTTTCGTGGTGGTTATTTCAAAGTATTTTTACACAGACCTTGCCTAGAATATTTGTTTACCCAAAATAACTGCACTTTTAGTAAGGAACCTTAAAATTGTCATCTCTAAAAGTTTAACCTTATCATAATTTTCTCCGTGTCCTGTATATGACCTTGTACTTGGTAGTAACTGAAGGCAGACAGACACTTTCAGGTATTTTTGGATGATAAAAATTCTAAAATTCATCAGAAATGTTGGATTTCTTTAAATAAAGCTTGATAGGGATTTGCTGCTACATTGTGACTTTAAGGACAAATTCCTTAAAGGCTGAAATACCACAGATTAGCTAGTGTGAAAAGCCAGAATGTTTAGTGAACCATATTTTGTTCTGAGTGTTATTAGTCTGCAATGCCTAAGAAATATTTAGGTGTCAGTTGAAGAAACCCATAACTGAAAGCATAAAGTTCCTGAGAGGTAACAAGATGATTTCTTTTTCTCATTTGTGCATACAAACTTAATGACATTGTGCTTTGGTTTACAGAATTAAGTGCAAGTTGTGATTCTGTTTTTAAGCATATGGAATAAATGTTGTTTTCCAAGATTGGTCTCTCTGTGGAACTGGAAGGACTGAATATTCAGGGCTTGAGTCCCTGAGAATTGACAGATGTTTATGTGCCTAGTATTTTTATTCCTCTCTGTTTATAGACATACATATGTTTTCACTTGGGCATGTAAGCAGTTGTTTGGATATTGTAGGAGCTTGGCTTTAAAGTTACTGTTGAAATATGTCAATACTGTATTTCTTTGATGTCTTTTTCAGGCAATGAAGAAGGCATCCAGGAGGCAGCAGAATCTGATGGCGATGCAAGGTCAGAGAAACCAGGGCAGCTTGCTGTGGAGACTGAAGATTGGGATGGGCCAGGTAGGGAAAAAACAACTGAAAGCCAAGAGAAATTTCATAAACTAGATTCCAATATTTGCTATTTTTATTACTTTAGTAGATAGTTATGCTTTTCATTGATTTTTAATGAACTATTTCTTTTATGATGCTTTGGACTCAGGATATTGACAGGTAAGTACTAAGATGAATTTCTTGAGTAAAAAAAATGGTTTGTGTTGTACCATTTTGTAAATTATTTGACATAAAATGCCTTATATACCTACTTGATGTAAAGAAATATGTTCTTGCTGCTTAGAATTTTAGGATCCAAATTTATCTTACTTCCACGGTTGAATTAAGGGAGAAGTTTTTCTGCTCTGTTTTCTGATGCGAGAAGACCAGCGAGCACCTGGGTCTCTTCTCAAGCTTTGTGCCAACATTTAGCAGTGTACTGAGCTTACCAAATAGGTATGGTATCTACTGACATTGTCAAGGACTTTTTTTTACCTGTTTTAGCCTGATAAAAATCATTTAGCATACCTGGTCATTGATTTCACGGAAAGAGAAACTCAGATTGCAGTTTCAATTAAGTGTTAGAGCTTCACATTAAAACAGTAATTCAAGGTAACATTTTCTGCTATATAAGTGAAGGTGGTGCAAGCATAGCACTGCTAAGATATAAGATGTAAGAGTAACATGGCAATACTTTCAAGTATCTGTTCAATATAAATATGTAAAACCTCTGCTCTACCATATAAGTACCTAAGGCAAAGGGGTAAAACTGTATTTCTCAATTAGGCAATTCTGCAGTTGAATTCAATGCAATGTTTTCATGGGTATGGACTTGGAAATAGGCCTTAAAAATCCATTATATTGACCATAATCTAATAGTACTGTGAAAAAATGTGCATCTGAAGCCAAACATGCTCTAGCAATATGTCTTATGGATATTTTCCCTAAAAATGATGAGCACATCAGAAAATAGTTCCAGAAGTGTTCCATCAATAATTTATAATGCAATAATAATATTTCATTATAAAAATACCTATATTTCCATCACATTTTCATCCTTGCTTGATTTTGCAAATTAATGTATGCTCTTCATGAAGAGAAGAACAAAACTAATCATAATTTTCTGAAACCAGTAGCTGGAAAATACAATGCAAACAAAAAAGAAGACATAGTTTATCTAATTAAATGTTTTTAATGATAATGCACAAAGAAGTTGATATTCTATATAAAGCACTATTATATGAAAACAAAACTTACTATTATAATACACTACTGTACATTTAAAATAATGCAAAATATGTGTTTGGAATCAGTAGAATGGCCTTTTTCAGCTTCACAGTAGATTCAAAAGCTATCAGTATTCTCCATATAACTTGTTTTTAATTTCATTATAAATAAACTCTATCTGAAATATGGGGGGGTTTGTTGCAATTTTTGTTCTAGTATATTTAAACATAGTTGAATATGCTTTTTGTGGGCTGTAATATCTTGTAATATTTATTGATAGCTTTGACATGCGATAAGACAGAAATCAAAGTTGAAAGTGGAAAAATTCCTTTTGACTTCTGAAAACTGGTGACCAAAGCCAGTGGTTCTTTACAAGGGTATTTAAAAATGTGAGGAAAGGAATGGATACATACGACATCCCATACCCTCCATTATGCATGAAATTTAGTTGATTATTTATTGACATGGAAAAGGGAGTGATCAACAGAAGATCATTTTCAACCATGCAGTACAAAGGTAATGTCTTTCAGTTCTTTGAAAAGAAAAAAAGCAAGCATGAAATACTTTGCTAATTTAGGAACATTTTTTAGCACAGCACAAAAAAAATCATTGAAAATTTTGCTTCAACAAATTTTCCAACTGGCAGTAGAGGCTTTACCTCAAAGAGCAGATGACGATACGCTCTTTGTTATCTGAGCTGTCTCTGGTCTCCTTGCCATCTCCACTGACTGTGTTCTGCATGATACAAGTTGCTGTCAACTGATAATGTGAACTGTGACAACTCAAGAATTTATATAAATAGTAGAGCTGCTTTGTTATTTTAATATTTTATGTCTTTTTTTAGCACTAAGGGAACATATTGTGATTTTCAGAGCCACTGCTTGCCAGGAACTGAAGTTCTGTGAGTTATTCATTAGCAATAACTTACACGCGGATGAGTCAAAGTTAAGTTTCTGGCATTAATTAGAGTTTTATTTTGTTTGAAAATTTGCATTGTTAAGTGGTTCACATGCATTCCCAAGCCTTTGTAATTAGAATATTTTTATGAAGAAAAAATCTAAAGTTAAATGTGATGTGGCTTCAAAGAGTTTCTACTGAAGCAATCTTTCAGATCACAGTCTTATGACCTTCACTGACCATTGAGGAATTGCAGAGATAACGTCTACTCATTGTAGTCACTTTGAGTGTTACCTTCATGTTTTTCAACTATCGTCAGTTTTCATTGCTTTTGTCCTCAATTTTTAAAAAGTCTTGTCATTGAAAAGACTACTCTGAAATAATGGAAATGGAGATCAATAGGCTGTATACTAACACACAGTGAAGGACCTGATCCTTTTTCCAAAACAACCGACAATAGAAGTCTGAGGAACAGTAAGAGCAAAGCAAGACTGGAGTTAAGTACATTTTATGGGAAAAGACTTAGTTTTTAAACATGAAAGCAGAGGTAATTTTACAGCCTGTGTGCTGTTTGCCTTGGTACATGGAGATGTAGAAGTTCCATAGCCTTTGTGTTATTGCTGAGATATCAGTGCGAGTGAGGCTGGTGATCAGTGCTTTAACACATAACGAACAAAAAGTGGATCTCCTGTATGTCTTCCACACAGATCATCCATCAAATTAGAGAATAAGATCACTCTGGTTTTTACTGTATATATGTTCCATGCATTCATATCAGAACATTCCTAATATTTCTGAAAATTATAAATACTAGGCATCTCAACAAAAATATTGTTGAAGGCAATATAAGGAAATTATGTGTTATATACCATCTTGAAAGAAAAAGAAAAATTGGTTTGAGATTTAAAAATTAGCCCAAAGGTAGAGTTGTGGCTAACAGGTATGTTTGGGTTCTCAAATTACCTTGCTTGCCTTGTCAGCAGTCTTGTTTGATGCTGAAACAGTGTTCTGTCTCCTACAGTCACACGTTAAGAATTATGTTAAAATTTGGAACAGGTTTAGAGAAGAGCCACTAGAATGTTGAAAGGACTGGTATTTTTAAAAAGTCTACATCCTTTTCCTATTTATTTTATCAAAGATATATTAACATTATATTAAAGGACAACCTGATTATGAACTGCTTTAAATTCAGAGTGAAAAATCTGATACAATGGACACCTCTTTCTAGCAAAGTATCAGAAGGTTGAATGGATGTTGAAGTGCCACA
>NW_020955511.1:390967-392114 GCF_003031625.1 Empidonax traillii
AAAAACTAAAAATCCATTATTATCTTCATTAATAACAGTAAGATGACATTTTAAAATGTGGTACAAAAAAATAATTCAAAAATTGTAGAAGACTGGTATTGATGTAATACAATTCCAGACTCTTCATAGTTATAAAGTAATTTTAATATTCCTAGTCTGCTTAAAACATATTTGTACTGAAAAACTTATTTGACTGTAGGGGATGAGTGTACTTTTGTACTACCTGATTTAAGCAGTCTGATAGTTTGAATTTAACTTTTTTAGGAGATAGATGACCCATTGCCCTAGTGATCAACCACAGTTTTAAAAAAGTTTTGATATTTCTCAAATAAGTTCAAAATCAGTAAAGGTTGGTCTGGATAGTGACAGACCACATGGCAGTGGTCCCATTGGAAAGAAGGGGATAAGAGATGTAAGACCCTTTTACTAAGAGACAACTAGTAAGAATGCCAACCTGTATAGGTTAGTGGAAAAAAAAATATCTTGTAAACCCAACATAATAATAATGTCAGCTAAAGTATACTTAGTTGTTTTCAATATGTTTAAAATCCAAAGAAAATGCTGAATAAGGGATAGGTATTGCTATTGACAAACGTGAATACCTTGACATGTTAACTGTAGCAACATTTAAGTTCCTATATAATTAAATATGAAGTCATGTCCTTCATATTAATAAATGTTTTCATAGAATCTTTAATGTTGGAAAAGACCTCTAAGATCATCAAGTCCAACTGCTTTACTACAGAGAGCAGTGTGTCCAGAAAAGTCTTGAGATTTAGTGAACCAGGGTTGAGCCCAAAGGTAGAGTTGTGGCTAACAGGTATGTTTGGGTTCTCAAATTACCTTGCTTGCCTTGTCAGCAGTCTTGTTTGATGCTGAAACAGTGTTCTGTCTCCTACAGTCACACGTTAAGAATTATGTTAAAATTTGGAACAGGTTTAGAGAAGAACCACTAGAATGTTGAAAGGACTGGTATTTTTAAAAAGTCTACATCCTTTTCCTATTTATTTTATCAAAGATATATTAACATTATATTAAAGGACAACCTGATTATGAACTGCTTTAAATTCAGAGTGAAAAATCTGATACAATGGACACCTCTTTCTAGCAAAGTATCAGAAGGTTGAATGGATGTTGAAGTGCCACA
>NW_020955511.1:392255-464674 GCF_003031625.1 Empidonax traillii
CGTTAAGAATTATGTTAAAATTTGGAACAGGTTTAGAGAAGAGCCACTAGAATGTTGAAAGGACTGGTATTTTTAAAAAGTCTACATCCTTTTCCTATTTATTTTATCAAAGATATATTAACATTATATTAAAGGACAACCTGATTATGAACTGCTTTAAATTCAGAGTGAAAAATCTGATACAATGGACACCTCTTTCTAGCAAAGTATCAGAAGGTTGAATGGATGTTGAAGTGCCACAATTTGATACACAAAGAATGGATTTTAGTGCTTAAAAAGTCATTATTGGAGCATTTTATAAAAAGTCATTTATCTGTTGTCATTTACATTCAGGATGAGATACTTTCCTAGAGAACACGATCCAGTTCTGTGGCAAACACTGGACTTTTAAAATGAGATAGATTCCACTGGGGCAGAGGTTAGACTGGCTGACCATGATAATTCCTTTCAACTCAAATGAAATTAATAAATGAACATACTATATAAATTACTTATATAAATATTATACCATTTGGGTGCATTTATAATGAATAATTATTAACAGTCCTCCTCATAAGCAACTTCCAATTTTTATTTCTCCATTAACTGTATGTTAAAGCTATATTAAAAATGCTAACTTCTCTGTGCTCTTATACCATTATGCTGTAGTGATGAAATAAAACAATACAGTAGAAGACATCCTATACCTATTCTGTAATATATAAGGGAAAGTTCTTTCACTGTAGACACATGGGACATAACTTTCTAGTTCTGACTAAGCCAAAAAGCTTTTCAAGATCCACTTCACCATTCTATGTGCTCAATTCTTTTGACTTTCTTCCCACAATTCCAGTAACCAGAGAGTGTTTCAGCCACTGCTGAAACTGTATCCGGCTTTTAAGACAGAGAAATATTGTCTCTGTTAACAGCTGAGGAACTGAGTATAGGACATTTACAAAGGTGAAATTAGTGCCACTCAGAAAAGTCTTGTACTAAGGAAGAACTGGATCTCTCTCTTCTTAATTCACATGTACTATACCAGATTGTCTTTATTCCCTTTGTGAGCTCTTACTTTTCTAGCCATAAAGGAGCATAGCTTTCTTACAAAATCGTGTTGATTTTGAGAGTTGGATAGCTTGAAAGTCAGTCTCAGAAGTTCTTTTGAATTGTATCTGAATTCCTCTTGGAAAGTGAGAAGATGTGTTTTGTCCACGTGTCCAAAAACGGGAAAAAACAGCCCCCCAAAACAACAAACAAAAAAAACCCCCATGCAGTGGAAAATAAGATGTAAAACTCTGTCAGTTCATGGTAATTTTTTCTGTATTGTTTATATTCATCTCCACATAAAGGGAAAGTTCCCTGCCTGTAAAATTCTGCCTCCATTAAATCAATAGAACTTCTGCTATTAGGTCTAGTAAAGCAGTATGAAGTTGCAATCATGTTCCATCTCAGAAGACACATCATAACTCATATACATGTATCAGAGAACTGTTGAAAGAAGTAATAAGGGTAGGTAAATATAGCACAGTATAGTTTCTTTAAATTACTATTACAGGTTGGTGTTTTTCTTAAAAATTTATTAGAAAATTTAAGGAAAATATTAAACCGGAAACTAAAGAGCACTTTAAAATAATGATAACGTTGAGCTATGCTACTATTAATGTTTAATAAAATGTAGAAACAAGGTTTCATATGAATTCTAGTGTATTGTTTTAGGGAGATGTAGATCAGAAATGTTCTAGTACACATTGGACGTGCCAGGTTAACATTTTTACCTCCTATAAAAGGTAGTTCGAAAAGCTTTTCTGAATAGTTTCCCTGTAACCATTCATGAGAATCACTGCAAATATGTATTGATTTTTGGGTTTACTCTGCATTATTAGTAATACAATAAACAGTTTGGGTTACAAAGCAAAATTGTATGGTATAGAATGAAATGGTTGGTAGACCACTGCAAGATGGAAACAGACATTAAGGATAGTCTTTTTTTCCCCTTTTCTTTCCTGTTTTTCCTCTTCTTTCTTTCTTTCTTTTTTTTTTTCCTCTTTCCTTTTTTTTTAAACCAATCCTAAGAAGGACTTGGAGATTACTGTCCTGATTTTGTTTCTTTTTTGATTGGAGAAATGTGGTAGATATAAGATCTTGGAAATGCTATTTGATGTAAATTAACAAAAATCCATGAAACATAGTTAACCATAGATATAGTCTGACAGTAAGAAGAATATTGTGAAGAAGCAGAGGAAATCATAGAATGACTGTGTGTTACTCTGACAGTGAATCGGTATTATCTCTGCTATCAGATAATGCAGTTATCATTAATTTTCACATTTGCATTTCAATCTTTGGAAGGAAATGACTCTTGCCGGATGAAGATAAGAGCTCTGTACCACTATAATGAACCATCATTTTATCCCGATGCTTTGTATCCATATGAAAATGAGGCTGGGTGGTGTGGTATGTGAGGAGGGGGGGGGGTCATAGAAACATTATAACAAAGTGTCAAAAATCACTACAGACTTTTGGAGCCCTTAATGAAACAAGAGGCAGTCTAAATAAATCTTCTGTAGTGAAGTGGATATTGGATTAAAAGCAGAGAGCTGGGTTTCCAGGCTCCAGGGGTTGGAAGGGAACCTTTTAGAAGCAGGGGAGGATTTCTGTGGATCTTGATCTGTCCATCACCAGTTTGGAATTAGGAGGAGGCTATGTGGACATCAAAAAACAAAAATAAGGGTCTGAGAATCATCAAATTAACCCTGGCAGTCTAGGTTCTACTTTGACACTTGAATTCTATTAAGGGAGGTTTATAAATGCTAGTGGACCACTGTCTTCATGGTTTGACCCTATATGAGCCTGAAGGGTGAGAATGTGAGATCGACTGGATGCATTCACATGGAAGTAGCAACTAGACCTTTGCTGAGTTTTGACTTTCATAGGAAAGAGGTTGTTGCGTGACCTATTGAGCATGTGGAATAGATGGGGAGAATTTTCACTTATAGTCACCTGGGACAAAATGAAATTATTCCCGTTAGCCAGAAATAGTGGTTACCAAAGCTTTAAGGGAAAATCCTCGGAAATCATATGAACAAGCAGTAATAAATTTTGAAAAGTAAGAGATACATCCTGTTATGATGACACTTGTTATGGTGATTTCCGTAGCGTCCCTTTCATGATTCAAGGTGCAAATATGGTAGGATTCTGTAAACCTGGAAATACGTGTTGCCTCATTTGACTTGCAACTTAAAATATCAAAAAGGAGTGAGTTCATCACTGAATACTGGAGCCCTTGTCAAGCATTCCAACTGTTTTGTCAGTTGGGATGCCATTTCCTTATCATTGTATCTCACAGTTAACATATACATGTGAATTTAAATTTAATTTCAAAATCAGTTGCTATAGAAATGAGCCTAGTTTAGAAGTAACATTTTCTAGCATATACATTTCACATGTGGAGAACTTTTATTTTATTTAAACAATTAGCCTTTTAGAATATTTTCAAATGCAAAACATTTTTTTCCAAGTCAAAATGCTTCAAAAAAGTGAAAACTATCTCGAATCTTCAAGTCTATTAGCTTTTCATTTGATGGTATTCATTTACTATTTCTGGTCCTTTATCTACTCATCAAATGTTTATGTGATATAACAAGGCTTTTAATTTTCAGTGTGTTAGGTGTAAATTGTTCTTTGGAAACCGTCTTGATCTGCAAGTGGGCAAGTTTCTAGACTAGTGTCATGGTTTGGGAGCAGTACTCCCTATAACTGAGTGACCTCTCTCCCCACGCTCACTCCCCTCTCCCCTTTGATGGGTGATACAAAAGACAGAGATTATGGGTCAAAATAAAACCAATTTACCAGAAACAGCAATGAGAGAAGAAAATGAACAGTCACAGTAGCCATCCTAATAACAGCAGTGTAAAAAAGAGAGGATGTTTTACAAGCAAAATGCTGATTGACGCGGTCAGATTCCGAGACAAAGAACAAAGTGGCCAGTGGACCCTCCATGTGCCACCTTTTCTTCCTGCCCACAAGCCCCTCCTTCTCTCAAGTGAAAATCCCTTCCTTCCAGCTGCCGGTGATGATATGGCTGGTGTAGAATAACAACCTAGACATGTCTATATGGCTCCAGGCTCTGTCCCCTCACAGATAATGCAAAAACTTAAACCTGCTCTTGGCCACAACCAGGCCAACTAGGTAGACTTGAAATTGATCTGGTATCTTCCTAAATTCTTTTGTACTTGTGTATGTCCAGCATGAAGCAAGAACATTGGCCTAACTTGTAAAAGGCATTGACCTCCGAGTGAAAGGTGATAGACATTAGAGATGTATTCTATTCTGATTGGCATTTATGTTTCAAGCACAAAAGACTTCTTGTTCACTGAAAAAAGTTGATAGCTGAGAAAGGCATGTGCAAGGGAAGAATGATCAGATTCACTAGGTACTTCGCTTTGGACATGATACTCTATATAGTGGATATTATGTAAAGTACAAATCCCCGTAGGTCACAGTGAAGGACTCCTAGTCTGTGAAATTCTGCAGGGAATCAATGAACATCTGCATTACAATACATTGTTTCTTGTAGTTTCATGCACCGAGGGACCTGCAGAGGCTGGCAGAAAGCTTTGCACTTTTCAGCTGTCTTCACTGTAGTTTGGTCATAAAGGCAGTATAACACCCTGGTAATTGCAGAGGACTGGGAAACAATGTCTGGTTTTGGAAGCAGGTGGGGTGAGAATCAAAAGGGACGTGTAATTGGTCCACAATTATTTTTTCTTTGTTTTGTTTTTCCCATAAATTCAGCTAAGATTATTGCATGCGGAATACTGCATAGCAACACCAGCGTGAACAATTGAAAGAAGGATATGTTAATATATTGGACTATATGCACAACATTATGTTATTTAATGTGCAAAGATTTAGTCCAGTACTTGGATGCAAACACCTACTGAGAGATACCAGTGACTTTGTTTCTTAAATTGACAGGTTTCAGTTGGCTTCAGTGATGAATCCTGTGTTCAGCATATCATTAAAGAAAATATTTTGATTGTAAAGGTACATTTTCATCCTAACCCTTCAAAAATGTTTTATTTACTCTCTCTTAAAACATCATAACATAAAAATTGGAATAATATAACTAAAACAACAAAAAAATTGTCACTGAGTAACATTGTATCTCCTTTCAAAATAACACGCTTTTGCTAAGAGTAAAATTAATGTGGGACATGATACTAGTATTTACATAATTCAGAAGGGTTCAGAGTCAGAAAAAGATATGGGACATTGGAGTTGTAGAACTACAATAGAGTCCTAAGGGCAAAAGTCATCTCTCACTTCTGGCCTTGACTTTCTCAGTGTCTGCGTTTAGCTCAGTGAGACCAGCTGAGCACACATTTGGTTTAGATTTAATGGCCACATTTCATTTTTCAGGGTGCTTTACCATTGCAGGCTTGAAAGTAGGATATGGATAGAATAGAGTTCTTATTTTCTGATTTAGGCTTCAGACAAGGGTATGTGTAAATGATCTTTGTAAAATGCAATAATGGTCATCATACAGAAATGCTACAATAAACTTTTTCATGCAGTCACTCAGCACGTGTTCACCAACATGGCAAAAGTAATCTTGGTTGTCTAAATAGTGTCAGAACTCATTTTTATCTCATTACAAAACGTGTGGTTCTTTAAACATGTTTTAATGGGAGTCTGTGAGAAACCCCAAAATTAAATATTCAGAATTATGGGCCAGGGTTAAAACTAGTATCATATTTGGGTAAGCAGAAGTAACAATGATTAAAGCCTATGTTTGGAAAGCTGTAACTGTACAATGACGACTCTTCTCAGTTTTTCCTGCAGTCAGTTGATTACCTTAGACCACCTTCTAAAATAGCTATGTAGAGGACATTTGGTTCCCACCTCCTCTTCCCCTAGTAAAGATTTCAGAGCTTTCTAAATGTACACTTTAATAATCAGGCTTGATTCCAAAAACTATTTTTAACCTATAGCATATTAAATCATATTCATGGGTAAGATGCTTGCATATGTCTGTTTGGCCAGTGTGGGCAGCCAGTCCAATGTGTATGTTGCATCTTTTATGACACATTACAGAAAAAATTAATCAAATTGTCCCATTATACCCTATTCTTTCTCTTTGCTCCCCTTTGTCAGGAGTATTAAGCATCATATTCAAGCTGGAAACCTTGACAAGCCATATTTGACTTCACAATATTTTTGTGGTTTAAAGATAGAAAAACTTTACAGGACTTTACATAATTTTGTCTTGAGTATTGCCGAATTACACATGGGCTTATTGCTTGTTATAAAACAATATTATCTGATATATTTCAAAGATTGGGATAAAGCTGTAAAAATTTTACTTAGAGAAAATACTTAAGGTGGTCTTGTTCAGGTCTGTGCTGGTCTGATTTCTTGGCAATATAGTTGCATTGATTTTCAAGATGCTACCACAATGATGGATTATCGTGGATAATTTAGAAAGATAATACAGTGCATATACTAGGGACATACAGTTCCAGAGTGTTGTGTATATTCATTTTGGGCTGGGTGGTTCTTAAAGGAGACTGAATTTCAAATTACATCATTGCATTAAAAAAGCCCTTCATTAAGTTGTTTGAAGTTTGACACTTACAATGTAGTGCCAAAACTACTAATCAGTTCATAAATCTTTGGCTTGCATATATAAATAAATACTGGTTCTCATAAAACAAATTCAACTATCTGGACAGCATTCATGATAAGCATCCGCTGAGATTTTTCTTAAGGTGACTATAGTCCAGTTTTCAAGGTTTGTGTAATGCAACATTGTAAATGCTTTGTATTGTTTGTTAATGTCTGATAAAGTATGTAAAATTTTAAATTTTATTTACTTAATACTTTTAATATTTTGATTTCTACTTTACCATTTTTATTGACCTTTTCAGAGAAAAAAACCAGTTTTTTCCCCAATTACAGAACTGCTCAACATTTGATATTGAGTTGTTTTTCTAAGTTATTTATTGGATATCAACTTTTCATGGAAATTTTCTGTAGGAAGTGCTCTCTAAATATGTGACTATTTCTAGCAGCCAAAAAGGAAAAAAACCTACAACAGAACAACAGATATTTTGGTGTGTTGCATTCTGATAAGAGCTATCATTTAGTTTAATTACTATATCCGTAACACTTTAGCCATCAAATTTGCAGCATCTTCCAAGGAAATTTTTTCTCTCATCTATCTATTTTGATAGTTACAACTTATTCAAGTTTTTTTTTTTTCTCTCTATACTCACACCACAATATGTGAATCATCTGGAATCAAAGAATGTTGTGATAAGGTGGTTGACAGGGATGTAGGACTTAAAATGTGTGCCAGAGAACATCTTCAGGGGACACTGAAGAAGTGTCCTTGCATATTGGTATGGTACCTTTAAATATGTGCTGCAAAGCAGTGGGCAGCCAGGAGTTCTGGAGTCTGTTCTACATGATGCACGAAGTAAGCTTCAGGTTTCTTTTATACTTTTCTGTAGAAATGCCTCTGATTTCAGGAAAATCAATCTCCTTGGATTCTACCTCTTGTCAATATATTCTGCAATGTCATATACATATTGACAAGCATGATGTAATAGATTAGTCGCTCAACTGATTCATTTGTCTGACATTGTTCGGTGTTCTACATATTGGGAAGCTCAGTCAAGAAATTAAATACTTTATAGTACTAAGAAACTGTGATCCTCCCTGCTAAAGAGCCTTTTGCCATCTCCTTGCTTTTTTTTTTCCTCATAAAAGAGACAAAAAATGGCTTGAATTTGTTAGAAAGCACATCATATTAGTTTCACCATTTCTCAGCTTCTGGGATCATTGCCCTATAAAAATGCTATGTGTGTTTCCCAAAGCTTGGACATATCATGATGCTTATCTAAAGAGAAAAATGATATATTTTTAAAAGAAAAATGCTGACCTAGTTCGTGAGGCTGAAACCATTCATTAATTAGAAGTCATAATTGCAATTACATGGTAAAATTAATTTATCACGAAAATAATCCTATCAGTTTTCCTTTTTGGAAAAATGGAACCAAATGATTTTAGCAGCCCGTATTGCTTAAGGGTGATATTACAGTGATATTGGGTTAGAGTGAATAAAGTAATCAAGTTCTATTTTCAAGATCTGAAATTCTGAGACTGTGTGATAGATAGTTTATATATTATACGAGATTCACTTGAGTTGTAATTTTGTAATTACATATAATATATAAAGCATATATGCACAGATAAAACCATAAAAGGAAAATAGTGTGCTGAAATTTAAAGAGTGAATTGAAGATAACGCAGCACATAATATATAGAAAAATTTGTGTAATATGGCAAGTATGCTGCTGAGAATGCCTTTTCTACTCTCAGGCTATTTAGACTACCTTGATATTCAAATCTTAATGTACATTAAATGGAATTTAAGGAGGTCCACCTTGCTGGACCTCAGGCAGACTTAGCAAGTAGTGATCCTTGGGGATACCACTTTACGTATATATTTGCAAAGATGTTATAGCCATGAAATACAGTCCTTTGATGACATCATAACTGTGAAATATGACTTTATTTTGCTCACCAGCAGTAAGAGCTTTGCTTTATCTATATTAAGCAGTCTGTATGCATAAATAAAGAACATCAAATACTGAAGCTGACTGCTGTAACCTAACATGGCCATCTTCACTCTCTGTGATGCCCTATGGATGTCGGGGGACTATTTGTAGAGTAACTTGCTGTCAAATGTCACTAAGTTTAACACAGTCTTCTCTCCAGAAATGGTAATAAGTGTTGTGGATACTGTTAGACAGCTATGTGTCCAAATTCAGCAATTTTTTATGCTTTTTCAAATTTTACCAGTGGGCAGAAATTTATTATTTTATGTCAAGCTATTCAAACTTGGTCTTTAAATTTAAGGATCTCAAAATACATCATTAATGTTTCTTGTCCTGTTGAAGTAAATAGAAAAGTACACATTGATGCCAATGGAGTTAATACCTCGCTTGTTAATGGCTAGTTAATGTATGAATACATATATAATTTACACAATAGTCACAAATGCACTTACTTTTTAGGAGAAAGACTGTTAGCCACAGTCACCAGAAGAGTGTTCATCTGCCTGCACTTTGTTATTAATGGAAGATAAGAACAAGAGCACTTTTAAGTATTTGAAAATATCTTAGGTCTCCAAGAAAATGACTTCATAGAACAGTGCAAGAAATCCATGCATAAATCTATCTGTCCAGACTAATCTGGCAATTGAAGATAGAAACAGTAAGTCTTTTTTTTTTTTTTTTTTTTTTCTTCCCCTCCAGGTAGTAAGGAAAAAAACAATAATCTACTTTTAGAAGAATTCTTTGGTCCTCTAGGCTACCATCTTGCAAAGTATTTACAAACTTTTAATTTAATGCATGTGAGCATACCACTAAACAAAGAACTACCTGCATGCATCAAGTTAAGCACATATGTATTTGTAGGACTGTGGCCTTAGGTCAAAAGCTCTTCCAAAAAGGAGCTGCCTTTATCGCTGAGTACTTCCTACGTACTCAGCAAACTGCTAGCTTGCATAAATTAAAAGGGATGCAAATCAAAGCAATGCTAAAGGCTCCTTTTCACTCCTCTGGAAATGTAAAAGGGCCTTAAAGGTGGAGTAAATTACTTCAGCAAGACACAGAAGTCTGAATACAATTAATAAGGACTTCAAATTGTAGCTTCTTCAGTTTTGTAATTACAGAACACTGTTTCATGGATTTGCTTGATTTTCTAACTTCCTGTTTTGAAACATTTTTTATTAAAATACTTATTTGAATATAGGATGTTTTGACTCATAGATGCTTCTTAAAATGATTTGTTTTTCTTTTGAGAAATATGAGCTAAATCTTGAGGCTGCTGTTCATTTCATAGCCACTTCATTGTCAGTGAAGGGATATAACATAATATGTTAATTTTTCTAACTGATAACTCACTTGGATTCTGCAATCTTTTTTTTTTTTTTTTTAATTTTACAAACCCCATCATATTTTATGGCTTTGATTACATCTTAGGATACGGTCTTGTGGTGGAATACTGCACAAGAACCTTGATCTTGTTTTATTTTCCAGTGGTATGATTTACTATAATTGTATATAGTAATAAACCCCTATAAATAATTGAGAGAAGAAGATGCTTAAATGTTGCTCAGGGATAGAAAAGGATTGTAATACATAATGTCCAAAACGTTCCTAAGGACAAATATTTTCTTAAGGGAAGTAGTTAATATTTTCTTTGTTTTTTTACAGGTTTGTTTTGTTTTTTTTTCATAAAAAGTGACATAAATTTGAATAAAGGACTATCCTAAAATACTCTTTGTGAAGCATCAATGGCTCTTAGTTTCTCCTTCTGAAAATCAGTTGAATCTAATGCCCATTTGTTTAATTATTAGCTAATTCCAAGGAGTATTTTAGAATTATGACTGTTGCTCAATGATTTTCTCCAGCATCAGCTGATAAACTAAATCATATCTTGGCAGTTAATGGGAATAAAAGAAAATATGTCTTTTAAAGCTCCTATTTTCTCAATATGAGTTACTTAATTGTGGCACATCCTATCTGTATTTTCATCGACTTTATTCTTCAAATTTTCTTTTATACAGACTCTTCCTACTCTTCACCTTTTGCCTTCCTTATACAATATTTGTAATAATTAAACCAGTCCGTATGTACTGGTTTTTATTTACCTTATAAGTGTGCACTGTGACAAAGAGGGCATGAGATTATTTATGTGAATAAATTTGCTTCATATGAGCTTAGTATCTAAGCTTATATATGCTTCACTCTCATTATAGTGGCCTAGTGGTAGTTCCCTATTGTATCTGTCATCTCCACCTCCCTGCCTGCACTTGTGTTCCCCTTCCTTCATGCACACAGATGGTCACAGCACAGTAGCTATTGAGGTGACAGTCCAGCAGTGCTTAGTGGAGTAAAAGTCTTTACATTTTGGTTGCTTAAAAACGATTCACAAAAAACGTGTGCAGCAAAAAGGCAGTTTCCCCAATGTACTCATACATATGCTGAAGAAATGTAATTTTTCCTTGTCAATTTTTTTTCCTCAATAAATAAGAAAGCATTCTGTTGTTTCTTTTCCCTTTTGATCGTTCATAATTTCTGATCATCTCCTTTTATATTCTTGGTCTGATTTTGTTCATGCTATTCATTTTCACTCTACTCTCTATTCATTCTCTTTCTGTCATTTATTTCCTTTGATTCTCTTAAAGTCCTTTTTCCATGTGGTGTGTGTCTTTCATGCATTATAATCATAAAATATTTCTGTTTTCTCTTCAAGGACTCCAAATTTATTTACCTGGCTTTCTAAGTTTGGATACAGCATTTCTTACATCGTTTGTCAAGGAGAGTATAGAGAGAAAGGAGCACACTATTACTTCTCTTAACTTTGCTGTATTTTCAAGGAGTATCTGCTGGTGTTCATTTGATTATTTTTTTTCCTCAGCTATGTGTATAACACATGCATAGGTATCATCAATTCAATGAAAATGCCACAGAGAAAATGAATTTTATGAAATTGGGAGGAAGTTTGCAGCAAACAGTGGATTATATTGGTGTTATATAGCTATCTCATCAAAAGGTAGCAAATGCGCAAGACCTTTTGCGCTTTTCAATTTGAAAGAAAATGATTTCATTAGAAAAAAAAGAACCATCACTCTGGATGTTGGAGAATGCCAGAGCCTGATGAAACCAGCTGAAGAGACAAACTGAGTGTACGGATGCAGATTAGCCTTCAGAAGATGAGGGTGTAAAAGGGATTTAATGGTAGGATGGATTATAGAAATCCTTGTAACAATGTTAAATAATTATAGTTCCAGCCGAGATCAAAGCAGTGCTGATTGAACCCCCTCAAGCTGTTAACACAGAGTATCTTGAAGAAAAAAAAAAAAAAAAAAAGGAAAAAACCCTCTGAGATTGGTCAGTCTGCGCTGACAGTGTCCTCTGATCTGGGGAAGTTCTGGCTGTATTGAAGGTACAACTTGTGGGGGAGGGAAAAATAGAGAAAAGGATTTATCAGTTTGAGTAGCCTCTTTAGATGAGGGGGTTGGGTTTTTTTAAAGGAGGAGGAAGGGGTTATTACAATCAATGTTACTGGAGTTTACACACCCTCTGAATTTGCAGTAAACTTGTACACAGTTGGCTTCTTTCCATATTGGAAAAAGGATTAAATTTCTTTAGCAGAATTCTGGTCTGTAAAAAAAATTATTAAACTTTTTTTTCTTTAATCTCCCCCCTACACCTCTCCCCTTTTAGACTATGGTTCCTATTTACATACCTGCCCAGCAACAATTATTAGTAGTGATAACTGGAAGAACGCCTTTATAGTTGCGATTTTTAGCTGCAGGCAGGGAGTACAGTTGCTATGCCCATTCAGTAGCATTAAACATTTATTCTCATTGCCTTGCCTTCCTGGCATTCATGCCTGGAGGATTATGCTTATGCCTCTATTAATAAAAAAAGAGAAGTCAAAGTTAAATACTTACGGTTTGGTGGCGTAGTAACGTGGCATAGCCAAAGCTTTTCCTTTTATGCAGGTGTCTGTAAAGTGCATCACATCTAGTTTGTTGCAAAAGAAATTGTATGACTTTAATAATGCTGAGGTGTGTTTCCAGTGTGTCCAGCTTGTTCAGATCTGAGTGGAAAGCTAAAGGGTACAATAACTGAGTGGTTGAAAACAAGGGAGGAAATGACACCTTGTGGACTGGGACTAAACTATAGAATCATAGAATGGTTGGAAGGGACTTTAAAGATCATCTAGTTCCAACCCTCCTCCTCATGTTCCACTAGATCAAGTTGCTCAAAGCCACATGGAGCCTGGCCTTGAACACTTCTAGGGATGGGGCATCCACAAGTAGGTCTGTCTGAAGGAATGATTTGATTTGCTCCCTGGCTTTGTGATGGGACTGAAGCTGAGTGAAAACGATCATCACTGAAGTGTAAAGTGTAAACAGCTCCTTGACATCTCTCTGGCATAGCCACATAGGGAAAAAGGCGCTTCAATAAGGCACCATCATCTGTACGGTAGGAAGACTTTGCCATCACATAGATTTTGCCAATGAGTGGCCTGCAAATGATCTTAGACTTGCAGCTTTAGAAAGGTTAAATGATGTTTTTTAAGAAAAGTTACTGAAAAATTTTAGGTTCCTGGACATGCCTAGTTCTGTGAATACATGTGTAAGGCTGTATATTTGAACAAATAGAAGTGCTGTGTTCCCTGAGTACTCCCAGTCTACTAAATGCTGATCAGAGAGTATATTAATGAACTGTTCCATATTTCAGAAGATAATGATGCATGTCAAAACCCCAAACCTGTTCTCAAATCCCTATGTATCAAGCTGTAGTAATAATTTCCAAATGTTATAGTAAAATCTTGTATCAAATACTATTACTGTTAAACCTCAAACATAGCTTTAGTTTTGGTTTATGAGCAGTTGCATGTGACCTGTTAACCTGTAACTTAGGTAAGCTGCTTCTTACTTGTTAAAATTCTGAGTAGTCCTTTATGTTGAGGGAGCCCTGAATAAATCTGTGTACCTCAGGTCAGGGATTAAGACTTTTTAATGGCACCATCCCCATGAAATTTTATGGCTGTTTTCTTTAAAAGTGTGACAGTCTTTGCAAGCATCTTGAAATATCCATATATAGTCCAAGGCAGAGGTACAGATTCTGTGTCTATTTTCCTGGCCAAGTCCTATGGAAAACATGGAAGATGTCCTCTGCTGATCCTCTGGAGCATTGTCTCACCATGTGGGGTTTAACTGTGTAGAAAATATTGTGGCTAACCTGAGCTTTCCTGTTGAAGGTGTGATCTATGATGACATAGAAATGATTTTGTAGTAATTACTGAGAGATCTTGGCTAAGATCTGCAAAGTTGTTTAGGTATCTAACTCTATTTGATATATAGTGGTTTGTAAAGTTAAACATGTCTGTGGGAGCAGGATGTAGTACTTAATCAAACTGGTAGTTACACTGCTGGATAGAAACAGATAATGCCATTAAGTGAGCTTTAAGGAGATGGTATGCTAGTTCAAAACTAGCCGGCATCAATTAAACAAGGGTTTTAAAAATGGTAGTGTTAAATGTGAGCTTACCTGGAATTGTGGAGTCTTGAAGTCTTGGCCAGGGATCTCAGAATTCCGTTTTATAAAGAGACAATTTGAAGGAAAGAGATGATGCTGTTTGGACACATAGATATGCTACTTAATGGTATAATTTTGGATATAGTGAAAGCTGGTGAGATTAACGCTTTAGAGAAGAAATCACCACGCCAGCCTGTGCTGACAACAGTTGAACTATCAGCATGAGTTTTTTTTATACTGGAAATAGGAAAGAATAGTTACTTTTAGAGACTGAACGTAACAAGTTTTGTGAATCGACAGAAAAATGAATTAATATTGTGTATGTAGTGTGGTTTAATTTTGAGACTGATTATGTGGAGTGCTAGTAGGAAGAGAGAGAAGGAAGAGCTTCTGAAACTGTGCTTTTCAGGACAATAGTTGAAGGCAGGAGGGGAAGATAAAGGAAGCCATTGGGAGTGTTTCTTAACTTGAGGAAGAGTTTAGTAGTTTCTCTTTAGAGAATGTGCAGAATCCTTTTTTTTAATTTCTTTTCTTCCCCTGTCCCCACTGTCTAGGGTTTTGCCTGTGCTATCAAATATGAATAATAAAAATGTGAATCAACAAGAAGTCTCAAGTTATTCCATTATGTTTCTTTTCATAGTCGTTCTGTGTGATTCTTATTTTCTTGTATCAGATTAAATAGTAAATAAATATCAAAGAACTAAAGAAAAATTTTCCTTTCCTCTCCCCCCATCAGCCTTCCCTGTTGCTTTCTAACCCTTCCTGGAATTGCGGAGGAAGAGTTAATAATGGAACTAGCTCTAGTGCTTGTTACTTACCTATTCTCACTTCTTCACACTTTAAAACCCTTCACAGGGGATTTTAGAATGGGAAAATGCTAAATCAGCTCTTTCCCTGTCCTTGGCTTTTGAGCTTTTTTTTTTTTTTTTTTGTCATTGTGCTATGGAAAAAAGGATCAGACTCCAAACCTTTAAGCAGTAGCTGCATTTGGAAATAATCTAAAGTAAGGAGATGTCTTTGTGCAATAAGGAACATCATTCTTCCCCTTTGTGTTCTGAAATGACAGATTATTGCCCCTTGACAGTAAATTTGAAGTCAGATAACTGAGACTCCCTGGATGATTTTTATCTCCAGGTACCATGTAAATTTGTCGCATGCTCTGTGTTGTGCTTAGTGCTTGTAATAGTACGGTACAGCTCAGTTACGTCAACTGTATGTGAATGACTCGAAGATCTGGCATTTTATGTTACCAGAGGGGAAAAGAGCCTAATTAGACTTAAAAATTTCCTAGTTATTTCTAATTGATGTTACTATTTTAAACAGAAATTGTTCTACTTTTCAACATTACTTTCTACAGTTTTGTTTAGATTGTGTGTAAATATGAATGGTTCTGGATGTAAGTTAAAATACATGTGATGAAGAGGGCAAGCTTCTCCCTCCTTAATGTTCTCCCCTTCCAACCAGGTTTGTACTTCAAGTTATGAATACAGTGTAAAGACTCTGGAAAAGAAGCCGTTGGCATTGATATCCCTTTTGTAATTTTTTTCCTCTTTATTCGTCTTTTATTAAGACATGCTGTGGAGAGGAAACAAACATTTTTAGGCCTTGGCTAAATAAATGTATTGGAGATAGTTATGGCTGATGTGTCTCATCCATTGAACTCAGAGATAGTAATACTTTTTGCATTTGGTACATTTGAGGTGCAAAGTTTATCACACACATTAAAAAAAGCAGAAAGGAAAGCAGTTGCTTATAAATTCCAGCTTTCTGGATGTTTTAGATTGTTTCTGAATTTTTGCTAAGAAGAAATCTGTTTTATGAAGAATTAGTTTCCTTTAAAATTGATACTGTATAACTTGTGAAATCTTTATTTGAATCTCTTGAATTATGCAGTGTCCTACAGTATTTGGAACTTTATATGCAACTATAAACTAGCAAATCTCTCATTCAGATTTAAAGATTTCCTATTATATTATAAATGATAATCAAAATTGCACAAAACTGATTAGAGTACAAGCTAAAATGTACTTCCCAATCTCAAAAACATAATTTAAAGCTATTATTTGAAAATGAAGTTTCAGTCATTGGCCCTCCTTTGAAGACTTTTTTCTTTTTTTAAAACTAATATTTTTTACACTTCTGAGACAGGCACCAATCTAAACCTTTCTAAGAACAAATACCAGAATCTATTTTCACAGATTCCCCTGAATAGTTTACTGAGTGCTAATTGTAATAATTTCAGATGCTCAGGTGTTAAAACCGGTCAGGTGCACATGTAGATGTTTGCATGTTGAAAGAACAGAGAATGCATCCATTTTTAATGTTTTCCTTATGTACCAGAAGGGGGGAAGTTGAAAGATGTAACCTCATGTTATTTTTTTATGCCTGTTTGCAGTAACATGTACTACAAACAGCTACAAACACTCTAAATATCTATCTTCTATATATGTCATCAGATATATTCCCAACCAACCACTAGATCTTTCTATCATATCATTTAAAACATTCTTTTTAGGTCACCTGTTAGCTTTATGAATTTTCAGTATGTGAAGTAGGACAGATGCTCAGCCAAGAACGAACAGACAAAGGCGCACCTGAAGACTTAGTCCTGAGGCCCAAAATGTAGTTTTCAGAGGCTACATTGTGGTTTACTGACAACCATATGTACTTAGCACAGATATAGTTAATTTCATCTTCATAATGGTGTACTTTATTAATAATCAATGTATATAAACTCAGTTTCAATACAGAAACAAATCATGAAGTCTCCTTTTTTTTTTTTTCCTGTACCGAATACCCATGCTTGAAAAGCATAGTGTAGAGAATTGTGGCTATTCTTTATTTCTTATAATTATGAATTTAATTGCTAAGTCATACCTAGCTGTATCTCTTCAGTGAAGTCCTGCATCCATGTGAGCCACACCCCCCTCCCCACCCCAGTCTTCATCTTGAATTTAATAAGGCTTTTAAGTCAAGTTAGATGGTCTTCCAAAATTTTAGATTATAATTGAACTTGTCTAACTCAGGTAGTAGTATGGCTTGCCCTACAGAATGGCTGCAAGGTATCTTCACTCAAATAACCAGTCCTCAAATACTAGTCCGGACGCTGAGCTAGGGAAGAATTTATGGGGGTTCATTTATGACCATACACAAAGCAGCAGGATATCTCACTGCCACCTGCAAAGGAGAGTCATGGTGCCGTTCGCTCAAGAGGGAATTTAGGTCCTGACTTAGGTTTTCAGTTGCATTTAAATAATATGTACTTCTAAAGCTGTGATGACTTGGACATAGATAACTAAAGGTAGTAGTTCAGACAAATCCTATAGGTGCTCCTTTTCTCTCAGCAGACTCTTCACTGTAGTCCTCTTGGTAAGTGAAGGAGGAAGATTAATGGGGAAAAGAGTTGTGGTGTAGGCTCTTCAAGAAGAAGGCATCATCCTATAATTGCCACTAGGAATAGCATCTTCCAAGCACTGAAAAGTGGATTTGGAGATTGGGGTGCCATGTAAAACAGCAAATGCTACTGAGGTCCCAGAACAAGATCTAAGGGACAACTGAAACAACTCTGTGGTCTGCTGAAGCTGGTGGATGGTAGATGTCTCTTGGCCTTTCTTGTTCTTTTGAATTTACTTCTCTACTGCTGCATCTTGCAAAAGAAGCCGCAGACTGCAATGTGGTGGAGTGAGGTTTACAGAGAGCGAAGTGTCTAAACTGAGTGGGGGTTCTTGAGGTATAACAGGAAGGATTTGACCCTACTGGCACACACAGCATTCAGACCTGTGTGAAATAATTATTGTGCAGTCTGGATGTCATTATACTTTCTGTGTTTCTACTTTCGATACATCTTATAAATCATTACTAGACCACCTCAGCAGTTGTAACTACCTAGTTTTTCATTTTACCTTGCTCTGTGGCTTGCTTTGCCTCAGGAGAGATCAACCTGGAGCTGACAGTGCTGTGGGGACACACTTTTCATGATTCAGAGGTCTGCAGCAACTCAGTAAAAAATAAAAGAATCCTTATATAAGCAAATAAAATGTGAATTGAATACAAGCTTCCTGATTTATCTAAAAACATTCACTAAAAGTACTTCATTTCTTTTAGTGCTGCAATAAAATAATTTTACAGTTAGTAGCATATAACTTACAGGAGTGACAAATTTGGTACTTAAAAAATATTTAGGTTAAAAAAACCTGTCACTTCTAGTAAGTCATTTTTAGAGTGTAATCACTTTAATTCTCCTCTCTAATTTTATCACCAGGAGACAAGCTCTGAGCCCCCTAACCTCCTGTAAAACTCTTTGCGCTGCTGCTTGTGGTGGTTCCCAGTCAGAGCGACAGAATGGGGATCGAGGCTGGCACGGCTGATCTAGAAACGAGGGAAACATGTCTTAGTATCTAGCTGCCTAAGTGGTAGATAAACATTGTTAATGTCAGGTCACTTGAAGTCTAAGTTTAACACAAAACCATAACTTGTCAGAAAATACAGCATGAAATTTATGACATGTTCTACTTGGATTGGAAAAACAGTAAGCATGCGGTGTCACTAATGTTGCACTGGCATAGCTATTGATTTAAAGACTTGTTTACAGCCCTTCAGAAGACAGGCTATTCGAGCTATACTGAGTGTATCTTTTCTCTTAGAGTGGTCTAATATTGTTACAGCACGGCAATGCATGGTTTCCATTTCAGTGTTATGGATTACTTTCACTGAGGCAATAGCAGCCTGTGAAGAGGAGAGGACAAGAGTCTTAGTTCCAGCATCACTGGAGTCCCAAACCAACATGTTCTGCTTTTCCTTTTGATTTTCTTCCTGAAAATCCCTGGCATGATTTTCAGGCATTAAGAAGCTACCAAAACTGAGATGCTTATTCATGCACAAATATGTTTCTTTGGTTTGATACATTTCTTTATCATTTGATATTGGTTAATCATTTGATATTTTATTAGAAACTTCATAAGAAAACTCACCATTTCCTGGGAAAAAATATGTAGGAAGTAAAAAGAACAGAATAAATTGAGACAATTTTATAATGGATAGAATCATACAAAGGTTAGGATTGGAAGGGACCTTAAAGATCATCTAGTTCCAACTTCTTTGCCATAGGCAAGGACACCTTCCACTAGCCAAGGTGCTCAAAAACCCATCCAGCCTGGCTTTGAATACTTCTAAGGATAGGGTATGCATGGTTTCTTTGGGCAACCTGTTAGAGTGCCTCACCACCCTCACAGTATGAAATGACTCTTCATATCTCAAGAAAATTATTTTTTCTATTTTTTTAAACACCCTTTCCACCCATCTTCCATTTTATTAGTGTTGGGTTTTGTAGACCTGAGATTAGGGCACCTATTTAGGAAGGGAAGGAGTTGCATTCATGTCTGTATTTCCAGAATTAATTCTATTTTGAATTAACTGATTCTCCATTCAAAAATATGCTGAATTCTGGAGGAGTGCACAGAAATCTGCATCTGCATTAGATTATGACCAAAGGTGTCATCTGCATCCTGAGTTTTTGGCTAAAAAGTCTTTTCGGAGACAAAAGAAACGGGTTGGAGTTTTCTGAGGGTGAAACAAAATGGGACCCACGTGTCCTGGTTCCTAGATCAGAGTTTTTATGAAATTGTGGTCACTATCACAAGTTTCCTTGTGAAAGCAAATGTTCCAGCTGTGGTCTATGCTGTACTCTTCGCTGTTCAGGTATGTTTGATTTGCTCTGAAGGTGGAGAACCTCTTTCTTTTTCTCTTCATTTTTATAGATTGAGAGGGATATTAACCTACCACCCCAGAATGCAACTGTATTTGAGTTTAAACATCTGTGGAACCAGAATGAAAAGAGTTCTAGATATATGTAATGATAAGCAGCTGCTGAAGTGAGATTTTCTACATCCTTTCCTTCAGTGTTGTTACCTATATTCCACTGAACTTCAATTAAGAACTAAATTATTAAGTCTTGACCCCGTCTTTAGTTCTGATTTGTATTTAAAATATGTTTTACATATCGGAAAGAGAAAGCATTAATAACTGACAAGAATTATGAATAAGAGCAAAACCGGGCTTTTTATTTAGATTACTATGCAAAATATTTTCCTTTCACTGGTAATGTTTTTTAAATGTAATCAGACTTTTTCATCCAGGAGAGCCTCAGTTCAGAAAGACATTAAGTTTCCTTGTTTCTACTTGTGTTTGTTCTTGTCTTCTCTGTGAGCAATAGGAGAGCGGCTTTGTGTTGTTTTTTAAGTCCTCCCATCACATGTTTGCATACAGTAGATAAAGCCCCTTGCCTTCCTGTCCTAACATCAACCTTCCCAGCTCTTTCAGCTGCCCCTTGTTGCAGTTCCCTGGCAGTCTTGTGGTCCTCCACCAGACTCATCCCAGTATGTGTATGTATATCCTGCTCGGCAGACTCACTCAGAGCCCAGGATGCAGCAAGTCTTCGTAGTTCCAAGAGCACACTAAGGATAAAAGGCCAAATTGTCTACTCCCAGACTCATTTTGGCAAAGCTACTTTCCAGTTGGGCAGTGCCCAGCCTGTAATATTGCCTGGGGCCAACCTGTCCCAGCTACAGGACTCAGCATTTGCCTCCGCTGAACTTCATTTGGTTTCTATCAGCCCATTTCTCCAAGTTGTTATGGATTCCGAGTAGTAACTGTGGTCTCCGGTGGTTCTCAGCTGCTCCCATCAATTTGATATTATTTGTAAACCTCAAGGGCATTCTTTCCTAATATCCAGATCACTAATAATAATGTTAAAAATCACTGGCCCTAGAATTGCCCTTTGAGAGAGGACACTACTAACTGGACTTCATACTGCTGTACACTCTACTTTGATTCACTGGTCCAGTTGGTATTTCACTCACTTTTTAATCTATCCATAAATTCATATTTCACCAATATGTTTATGAGAATACACTGTGGAAAGCGTTTTTAAAGTCCAGTAATACCCACTGCTGTCCCCTCTCACCTGCAAAACCAGTCATCTCATCATAGGAGTTAGTGAGGTTGGTCAGATGTGATTTTTCTTTAGTAAATCCATGCCAGGTGCTCCAGACCACCTTCTTATCATGTATGTACCTGGTCATGACACTGAGGAGAATTTATTTCATACCTTTCCCACAGATGTAGTTTGTATTAAAACCCCCTGGAACCTCCTCCTTGTTCTTCTTGATGACTGGCATAATGTTTGCCTGTTTCTAGTCATTTGGGAGCTTCTCTCCTCATAGATGTTACAGCATTTCAAAGCTGATGAGGAATGGATTCATAGTGACATTGGTCCGCTCCCTCATCATCCTTGGATACAGCCCATCTGGTCCCATGGACATGTGTATGTCCAATTTGCTTAAGTGCTCCCTTAGTTAATCTTCCAGCCCTGGGGATAGTGCTGTAGACTATTGTTAAGCTCAGGAACCTGGGAAGCCTGATGGAACACCTTAGAATCAAAAACCGAACCAAAGTAGGCAGTTAGAACCTCAGCCTTTTTGATGTCACTGACATCTATCCTCTATCACCATTGGGTATTGCTGGACTTTAAAAAGGCTTTCCACAGTGTATTCTCATAAACATATTGGTGAAATATGAATTTATGGATAGATGAAAACATGGGTGAAAAGTCACCATCATCTCTGTCCCACTGGGTACCAAGACCATGTTTTGTGGGATTTTTTTCATTCTAATTTTGCTGCCTATGTTTCTGACGAAGTATATTTTGCTGCCCTTCAAATATTTCCCTACTGGTAAGAACAGCATTACAAGAAATGTATAGATAGTCCTTTTAATTTTGTCTTATCTAAATATAGTAATCTCTAAGTTAGTTTAAGGTAGTCTTTAGTCAATGAAGCGAGATAAGCACCTTCGCTCTTTCCTTTTTAAGATAGTTATCTACAAGAAAGGGGATAATTTTACCTCTTGGAACACGTCTGTCTCAGTTTACTGCAGACAGAACCTGGATATATCTCTTATACTTGACATCAAGTTTTTAGGCAGCTGAAGTCAGTTTTGAACAGTTAACTGCAGTTTTAACAACTAAATTTTTAATTTTACTCATAATTGAAATAAAATACATGCTCAATTCTCTCCTGAATTGACTTGCTTCCTCAGTTATGTCAGGGTAATAACTGTAAGGTTTCCTGTTTGATATTTCTTGATAATAGTTACACTGTTGTTTCTGTTTAATTTACAGGATCTTGAAATAAGATTAGTTAAATACAAGAAAAGATAATTGGAGCCAAATTCTACTCCTCAGACTTCAAAATTGACTAATGTATTTGAATGTATGTTTAACATTTTTGTTTCATATAAAATGTATTTGAAAGCATACTGGATGTCCAACTCCAATATCAGGAAACACTTTCAACAAAGTTATCCTTGTTCTGAGAGTGCAGATAAACACTGCCTACATTCTTTTGAACAGTTTTTAGGGAGCTTATTTTTAGAGAATTTACAAAGCAGAAAGAAATTAAAAGTCATAAGTCTTCTTTCAGTGTAGAAGAAAAGAGTTACAAATATCTCTAGGGTTAAGGTCTCTTAAATCTTATTTTCTTCTTCTGCACAGAAATGCTTCATGACCAACTAAGTCACATAGAGGGAATAACTTCTCTAAATTTGAATAACAAAGTTCTTTCTACCTAGCTTAAAATGTCTACAGCTTGATTTCTTTCTTTTTTTTTTTTCTCTGCAGACACTGAGCAATGCAATTACAGTTACAGTGTTTGAGGATGGTAGGTTATCAAAACTCTGGAAATTGTGTTCACATCCATAGTATATCTAAAGGAAAATAAAACAGTAGATACATTTTTCGCAGATTTACATCCCACTCTGTGTGTGAATACTCCACCCACTAGGGCTTTTGAGGCTATGTAGTTAATGTTTGTAATGATATTTTGTTTATTACAAAAACAGTCATGCACCTTGAGCCTCGGTGGAAGAACCGAGTCATCAGGAGCACAGGACAAGGCTGTTTCCACAGCTTTTATATCTTGAGATCCCCATTCAGTTAAAACAACCACAGAAAGATCCTGATACGAAAACAATGAATTGGTTTGATGTGTGAAGTAGAACATATTTCCAAAATCCATAGCAAGTGGCCAAGTCAGAGGGTCTAGGGAATGACATCCAATGAGCTGTTTCCATTATGACATTAATTTAATGTACAATGCAGTCCACTTTTCTATATACTGGATGCTATGTGATTATGTTAGTCTCATTTTCTCCTGGAGCTTCTTTTATTAAGTTGTATAAATCATGAGAGCACAGTAACCATGAGTCACTTACAATTCTGCTTGTTCACAAAATTTTTTTTAAGTAACCACAAGCTTTATGCTCACATACTATAGGGTTATCCTGGAGAGATGTAGCAGAGGATTTTTTGCTGTGTCTGTGGTTTGCCTTAAATGTAAAGGCACCTCATTAGGCTGATGTGAATAGCAACCTAATGCTTCATGATCTGTTAACAACTTGAATTTGAGGGAGTCTTAAATGAGGTTAGTCTGTTCTTCAATCTCTCTGATGCTTTTGCAGAGTAAAAGAAGGAAAACTTAAAAGTGTTGTGTTAGTGTTTGATATTTTTCCTGTCATCTCCCTTCTCTTAGGGTGGTTTTTTCAACTTGACATCTTTGCATTGATAAATGTAAATTCTGCTTTAATAACAGCTACATGTGCAACTGTTTGTGCATTTTTAAGTGGCCAAAACACTCATTCACCACATGTAGACTATTTGAAACTAAGTCTACGAAGTAAAACATGTAGGCAAATGAGAAATTCATGAAGCGTATAAATTAAAAGACCAGGAGAAGACATCTGGTTTCACAAGCCGTAAAGCAAAAGGTATATTTTAGGGCAAAATTTAGTTACAGTTTGAAGCACAGCATATGTTTAAAACAATATTTTACCCTATAATACTTCAGGTTGAAAGGAACCTCAGGGTATCTCTGGTCTAGCCTCCTGCTTAAAGCATGGTTGGCTCTGAGATCACCCCAGGAGGACTGGGCCTTTATCCTGTTGGATCTTGAAAATCTCCAAGGATGGAAAATGCATGTGCTTTTAGGACAACCTGTTCCAGTGCTTTGCCGTCCTGATGATAAAGTGTCTCGCCATATCCATTCTGAATCTTTCTTGTTCAAATTCATGTCTAGTATTTCTTGTCCTCCTGGCATGGATCACTGTTAAAAGCCTTCCACCTTCTTGATTACCTTCTCTTAACAGCAAGGCTGCTGTTAATTTCCCTTTGAAGTCTTCTCTTATTTAGACTGAAAAAGTCTAGTTCCCTCTGTCTTCTGCAGGGTAAAAGTTCTCCAGCCATCTTGACCATCTAGGTAGTCTCTTGTTTGACTGCTTCAGGTTTTCAGCATCTTAAAAATAAATTCCCAGTACTGGAATATGGTATTCCAGATGTGGTCTAACAAACAGAGGATGGTAATCACCTTGCTTGGTCTACTGTCTATGCTCCTGTTAATAAAGCCCAGGAAGCTGTTGACCTTCTTTGCTGCCAGGGTCATTTTCAGCCTTTTGTCAACAAGCAACCCCGGGTATTTTCCAGCAGATCTGTTCCCCAGCCTCGCAGTGCCTGTACTACTGCAAGGGTTCCTCCCTTCCCAAACCCACGACATTGTGTTTGTCCTCATTGAGTTTCATGAAGTTCCTGAAAGCCTGTACCTCCCAATTATCTAGGCAGCTCTGAATGACAGGGCTGCCTTTGCATGGGTTCCCTTCCATTTGACATCATCTGCAAATTTGATGACACTGTATGCCAACCATTTCTCCAGGTCATTGATGAAAACATTAAACAACATTGTTTGCAGCACAGTCCCCTTCTTATCAAACTTCAGGATTCCCTAGTAACCAGTTCCAGCTGAGCCCAGCTACTACAGAATCCTAGACTCACACAGTGGTTAAGGTCACCTAAATCCAAACCTCCTGCTCAAACAGGGTTACCTAGAACCTATTACCCAGTATTGTGTCCAGGCAGCTTTTGAACATTTCTAAGGATGGAGACTACACAACTTCTCTGGGCAACCTGTGGCAGTTACCTCACAGCAAAAAAGTGTTTCCTGATGTTCAGAGAGAACCTCCTGAGCTTCAGTTTGTGCCCACTCCTTCTAGTCCTGTCACAGCCTGGCTCCATCTTCTTTACATCATCCCTTCAAGTTCCTGTATGCGTGGATGAGATTTGCCCTGAGTTTTCTCTTCTCTAGGTTAAACAGTCCCAGCTCACTCAGCCTGTCCTCATTTGAAAGATGCTCCAGCCCTTTAATTATCCTTGTAGCCCTTCAGTGGACTGTCTTCACTATGTCCATGTCTGTCTTGTACAGGGAAGCCCAGAACTGGGCACAGTACTCCAGATATAACCTTACCAGTGCTGAGAAGAGAAATTTAAATTTTGAATCAAAATTTTCTATAAATGTCTATTGTATTTTTGATAGTTTGATTTGATATTGAAGAATTCTTTTAAAAATGCCCAGCCTATCTGACTCTAAATTTGCCTACTTACCATTTTCAGCCATTGTAATATGTAATAACATCTTGGCTGTATCTTTTATTGCTTGATCAAGAACACTATCATATATTTACTTTCATCTTTTATATATGTGCATATCCAAGTCGAACCACAGCATTCTTTTTGATAATCTGAGGAGATTTAATTTCTTGTCTCTTTTACTAT
The DNA here is from genome assembly GCF_003031625.1 of Empidonax traillii. Classification (NCBI taxonomy): domain Eukaryota; kingdom Metazoa; phylum Chordata; class Aves; order Passeriformes; family Tyrannidae; genus Empidonax; species Empidonax traillii. Next base: position 418,017 of record NW_020955511.1, read on the forward strand.
AAGACATCTTTTCCAGCCTTTTAATTAATTTATTATATTTCCAATAAACCTCCTCAAAGTTTTCAGCTTTTTTTATTCCTGGAAACTAGAAGAAGAGAACTGGCCAGACAATTATGGTAAAGCAGTGCCAGGGCATCTTACCCCTTTAATATAACCTTTCCACTGCAGCACAATGTACTTCCATTGCTACTGATCAGGAGCACTCGCTACTCTGCATTTCCACTTTCGGCTACAGTATTCAACTGGGAAATCCTGTTCAGCTGATAAGAGGCCCGAATTCCCAAACATTTTTTCATAGCCAGTGCTTCTCAGAAGTGAGTCCCCTGCCCTGTGGGTATGTCCTGCATTGTTTGGTCCCGTGGGCACTTTGTTTTTCTCTATTACCACACACATCCAATGAGTCCAGATTTGCCAGCTAATTACGCTGTCCTGTACCAGCCTTCTTCATTATTTAGTCCTCTTCAATTGTTTTCTTTTCCTCAGCCTTTATCATTAAATGATTTGATTCTTTTTTCTAATTCATTTATAATTATGTTAAGTACTACAATCAAGAACCAGTGCTTTCCAGGCTTCACTAGAAATATATCCACTCGGTGACCAGCTGAGTGGATATATTTGTCACTTTTCCAGTTTCTACTAAGCTTCATTTTTTGACTAGTGGTGTCTTACCCCCAATTAAAATGGAACATTGTATTAAGTCAAACATTACAGAAAAGTAAATGTAGCAAGTGGTGTCATATGATTTTATAAGTTAACCATGACTTGTTTAATAGAAAACACAAACTTAATATTTTAATATGTTTTCCCCAATCACATATTGATTGGCAGTAATTTTATTACTTTTATTTAATTCCTTATTAATTAAGCTGTATATAATTTGTTCAAACTGCTTTGTCATTTATCAATATCACACTGACAGGTCTGTTATCCAGGCCATTCTCTTCCTGATTTTAAAGTATTGGTACAACATTATCCCTCTTTGGAACAGTTGTAAGAATGAGTCCTATGGTGACAAGGAAATAATTTCTTTTAACGTAAATCTTTGAAAAACAGCATATGGAATTAATAGAAGAAAACATTTTACAGTAAAAAAGAACATGCAAAGAAGTATAAATTGGTAGTATTCACAAATATGGTAATATGCATCAGAATTGTTAAGAAAATAGTGGAACAGATGAATAAAGCAATTAATTTTATTAACCTAACCTACAATTCAGCTTGTATTCAAGGAAAAGGGGTGAATAAAGTATATGGAATTGAAAGTCCAGAAACTGGTAAGGCCACATAGGGAGTGCCTCACTGATTTAGGGAACAGTTATTCAGAAAGTTGCCCTTTCCAAGTCAGTGAAACTCACATGTCCACAATGGTTCCATCTATTCTCTAGATGAAGGAAGGATCAAAAATGATAAACACACATCTCTAATAAAGAGACCTAATGCAATATATATTGGATATTTAAATACTGAATTACATATTAGTAAAGAAGAAATACGATATCTGTATTAATAAAACATCTGATCCTCAGGAAACCATACTCCCAAGCTGATTGATTCAAACTGCCTTATATGTGGGCATAATCACCTTGAGTGGATCTGGCTTAAGAATCATCAACAAAAGGTTTTCTTAAAATAATAGGGTACTGAATTTTTAGGGCACCATCTGGCAGTGATGTAAAGAGACCTGTTCTTGGTAAGGATTTATTTATTTGTCTTTACTCAATAACTTAATTATTTGATTAAGGTAATTAAAATAATACTAAGTTGGGAAAGAGTTTTAGAAACCTCTAGGAAAAAAAGTGTATGCTTCTTTTGATTGCCTAAAACCTACTCAGGAATTAAAATCTTCATCTGACATTTCAGTGAGACTAAACCAGTTACATTCTAGGTTTCATATGCCTCCATAGCAGAAAAATACTGAAAACTATTCGGAAAAAAAAAAAAAAAAGAAAATAAAAGAAAAAAGAAAAAAACAGGAAAAAGAATTATAGTGATTGCAGACTGTAGAAGACAAATTTTTAGAAAACATTAAAAAGTTACGTGCATTGAATTTGCAGAAGAAATGTCTTAAGGGTCTGCTGGGCAGCTGTGAACTAATTAGAATCCTGTCTGTCTGTGGCAGTGGCCAGTAATGAATGAACTGGGATAGATGATAAGCACATGGCAGGCAGACAGCGGTGATACCTGTTATACCTACCTGGCTTCTGCAGTTTACAGCTTCCCTGATCAAAAGTTGCATCATTACATTTACATTTGATAATCTTGATGAACTTTGCTTGTATGAATTTCTGTTATTGCTATAGCTTTGTCCTTCATGCTCTTGCCCTGCTGCTGGGAAGAAAAATAACTTTATTTTGGTGTATTTTAAATCTGGTGTTTGAATATTTCGTTTGGTGATCTCTGGTTCCTTAAGTAGAGGATTGTTTATTACTAAACTTGCTTGATCTTGCTTTTACATACCTCTACCTTATCACTTCTATTACTTTTGCAGCCCTACAGAAGGCTTACAGTACTTAGGAAAAACTCTGAGAACTAAAAAAGCAAAATATTTTATTTACTTCAAAAGTAAGGTACATTAAAAAGCAAAAAAATGAAACAAACTTTGTGGCTGTAGAGCTGAACATTGCTATATTTTTAAAATATACATTTTTCATATAAAATTTTAGGGAAAAGACTGATTAAATTCATACCTAGAAAGGTCCAGGAAAACAGGCATGGTCTGCAGTTAAGCAAATTGCAGTATGTGCATCTGCAATCTACACAGTGAAATGAACAGTGGTGTCTATTGTAACTTAAAGTTTGAACCTGCTGATACCTCAACTTGAAGATGTTTGGAAAACAGTCAAGTTGCAAGATTAATTATCAGAGAAACCAGATCAAAAGATTGATCTGGTTATGGGTCCCTGTAGTGGACAAGGTAGTGTTTCCCCTGGCAGCTTTTCGTATAGGGCTGAGTCTCTCCTGGTATAGGAGTTGTGTATGGTGGGGGGCACTTCCAGCACTTCCTTCTTCCCCTGGTCATGCCCCTGAGAAGTTTTACATTCCTTGAAAGCCGAAGAAGTTCCTCGGTGATTGCTGTTGTCAGGGATTTATGCCTAAGAATGAACTTTTCTTCAGTGCGGATCTGCTTTCTAACTTGTTTTGATTTTGATCAAGTATTTTTATATGGTTTCATTTAAAATGTTTGTATCTCTTCAGCAATCAAATATTTCCAAAGTTATTTTTTTTTTCATTCAGACAGTTCTTCAGTAGATATGGTTCTTTGCCCAAAATTAATATGATAGCTTGTCTTTTTTCTTAGTTCTAAGAACTGAGAGAAACTGTTCCCTTCATAAGGTAAAGGACCTTTCTTAGTTTTCCTAAGAATGGCTGTGTGAAGAATTGCAGTAGTGGCTCCTGTGGCTCCTTTGTGACTCTTCAAAAGCAAAATCTTCTTCTTGTTTACCCTGCCAGTGCTTTCCAGAGTTGCAAATGCAGGTCTACAGAAGCCTAAATATCCCCCAGCCTAAATTGCAGACTGAAAAATCAGTGTCTCCCAAAGACAGAGGTGAGTTGGGAGAGACCTTGCTGATCCTATTGCTTAGGATTATGTAAGTTTCATATGTCTCCAATGTGCTTACCTTACATAGTATTTTTCTACAAAAATATGTTCATTTCAAAGCAAAGTATTGAGGAATCTGTGCTTGGGGCATAGGGCAGAACAGGTGGCATTTGATGATGAAGCAGGAAGGATGGGTTCCTTCTCTCACTGCAAAGTCATGCTTTTCCAGGCTATGTTACCTACCAGCTGAGCTCTCACTACTTGTCCTCAGGATCAGGTGTTATCTGAGGAGTAATGAGAGGCATGCAGTACCTCCTGTGGTCCCTTTTCAACCACAGAAATCATTAAAGGTTGCAGCTGGAGCATGTAGTCCTTTCCTGTGGGAGTTTTTCTGTTGTCCCCTCATCCATCTAAGGACAATGTGAGGATCCTTGGAAAGCAATTCTTGCAGAAATCTTACTACCTGTGTTGCTTTTTGTAGAAAGAAATAAGTGGGAATCTTTCCTTGGTGTTTTATTTGATTATAGTAAAGGTGCGGCAGTATTTGCTTTGTGTTATCCTGTGCAAGTGTTTATTAATCTAAATAATAGAACTTCAGTTATCAGAAAATTCTTGTGTCTGCTTAAAGCACTGAAGAAAGTATGAATTCAGTAGATGCTAATTTTGGAGGAGAACTCTGTGAAGATTTCTGCCTTACCTTAGCTCTAAAATTGTCAGTTTCACTATTAACTTATTTCTAGAATAGGAAGTGTCTACAGAACTATTATACATCCTATTGAATTAGTATGTAAGTCTGAATTCAGTTTTGTATTCAGAAAAGGAATCTTCCTGGCCTTTAAAATTAGTTTTTGCAAGAGAATCAGTGTTAAATAATATTAATATCTGCCTTAAGTTGGATGATAGGATAAGTAAATAGAGGAAAACCAACCAAGTATAGATAAAATAAAACCTGATCTATATCTTATTGGCACTGTTGTGCCAGTCATAACATGAATTAAACAGATGAGTATGTTAACAAATTGCAGTTAGGACAGTTGTTCAGGTGAAGTTCTGTAAAGGCATAGTCCTTTAGTGCTTTATTAATGTGGTACTTTTACAGAAAAAGTTTCTCATGATTTCTGTTTCTTAAAAACTGTTTCCCCTGCTTTTCACATACTCATTCTTATCATACTGAATATAATATTTGTATTTTTCGTACATTTTATTAAATAGTCTTTGCCATTTGTGGTTTTGATGTTTGTGTTTATGCTTTTTGTTATCGTTTGTTATTTTCCTCTATTTCTTTTTTCTGAGATGGCTTTGCTTCTATTTTGAGTTTGTAAAAATGGCTACTTGACCAACTAACTATTTCTGTGTGCTTAAATTTCATCATATCTTTTTTTTTTGCCCGCAGAAGATCTTGTGCTTAACCTGGCATTTCCTCACCTCTCGGTCAAAAACTGCATCATTTCATAGTGAGAAGAGTACATTAAAACACACAATAATAATAATAATAATAAATGTTAATCAAAAAACTGCATGTGTCTTTCTGATTGTGCCAGTGTTGTGGTATTCAATTATGCAATTTTCATTGGCATATTAATCATCTTTTCAACAAACAAGCCGGCGTTAATTAAAGCAAACCATGGATAAAGACATGTTGCCGGATCATCATTCCGTTTATCACAGCGCACAGGCTGGCCGTTAAGTAAATTCTGGACTGTGAGATGAATTTCAATGTTGGCTTCATCTTTTTTGTTGGAGTTTGAATGTAACTCATCTAACAACAACAAACTTCAGGCTTCACAAGAGAAAGATGAATTTATTTGTAATTAATGGCAAAAGAAGAAAGATAAAGTAGTTGCATGCTTCTAATGGGAATTAGAGCATTTCAAACTAAACCATTTTTGAAAATTTCTTCCCTCTTCCACGGCTCCCCTTCTTACCCTACTTCAAGTGTCAGAGCCCTGAGAGTAAGGAATAATTGAACCCTCATCTCTGTTTGTAAATATAGGTTTCATTTTAACTTTGGAGTAAGTAGTAAACTGACTGGCATTAAATATGCAATCTGTGCAAAGAGAGAATACGAGACAATCTGTTTAACTGATACATTCAAGAAAAAGAGGTGGGAAAGGAATACACTTCTATCCTTGAAGTAAAAATAGCCAACAATTTTTTGATGAAGAGCAGTTGCATGATAATTTTTTCAGACACCCCCCTTAAAAATGGCTTTGGTACTGCAAGTCTGTACAGTCAAGAACACTTGAATGTATTTAAAGTCTGTTAAAACAAGTATTTTTGGATTTTTCAAGTGTTTGTAAGACCATGAGCTTATGGAGGGAAGCACTGAATGCTACTATATGCATAGGTGCTGCTTAGCATATTAATACTGGTTATTGTGCTTTTTAAGAGTTATTATAGAGACTGTTGAGAGGGCAGCTAAAGGTTTCATTCTTCATTTTTTTTACTTTGTATATTGTTTTATTTCAACAGAAATGAAGTTTAGTGCTTCTACTGTGCAAAGTACATGCTTCATCCAACAAAGACCATGACATTGGCACAGAGGGGCTTGTTGCTGTCCTGAACTTTAAGCTGATGGGCTGTCTTCAGCACTATTTATCATTAGTCCTTAAGTCTAGATTCCTTCGAACACAGGTTTATAAAGCTGTCAAATGAGTTTTATTTTAACATAAAAATTTTTTTAGTATGCCTGGAAAAAATGTATGGAAGCACTATTGGGATATATGGTCTTAAATCAGCTTAAGAGAGTCTTGGACAATAGCAGTTAAAACTGTGCCTTCCTGGATGCTAAGAGTAATCTGTCATTTTACCTACCTCTATCTTCCTATGTCTTTCTTTTAATCAGTTCTCTCAGCTACTTTACATTAAATGTCTATACTTGCAATGTAATAAGAATACATGTGGTTCCTCAGAAACATGGAGAAATTGATTTGGGAAGAACTGTTAGTTAGCTGAATAACAATGAGTTTAATGTAATTAGTTGTGATTGAGTTGGGGGGGAGGGAAACAAGAAATTAGTAATACTAATTTAATCTGCATAGTTCTGTGATGCCTCAGACTGTTTCTTCAACTTAGTATACTTCATATTCATGCTACCTCAAATACCTCTATGCTACACAAAGAATATGCAAAGTAGACATACATTCAGAATGGTAAAACCCAGTTATCAGGTTGGTACAAGAATTTAAGAAAGACAACCTATGGTAAAAAAAAATCTTTCCTCTCTTAAGTTGCTGTGTGTGTTGCTGATTTGATTTTAAGATTTGAGCTTACATAGTCTATCAAACTTGATCATCCTGCACACACCTAGTTTGTTAAAACTGATGGTAACAGTTTGTGATCTTCAAAGATCTCTTATTTGGACCAGCTTTGCTTCAGTGAAATCAGATCTGCAGTACAGGAATAGAGGTCAATACACCATGACTCTTTTACAGTTCTTTAAATATATCAAATCCTGTTTTAATTCATAACCTAAGCCTGTTAAAAATATAACACCATATGTCAGATGAGTATGTTGTAAGGTATTGTAAAGTTATTCAATGTGTGATGCATTCAGTTGTTTTCCACTGTGTTGTTTTTGTTTGGAAGTGCATGAGTCAGTTTACATCTGCTTTATGGTATTGATCAATGAAATTAAGCTCATGACTTACAACAGTTTAGTTTTCATTTATAAAGTGTCTGAATATTTTCTGTAGCTCTAATAGGATATTTTTAAGGAATAACAAAAGTTTCATACAGTTAAAATTGATTCTGGTTAGGCTGGCTAAATCATTAAATTGTTTCATAGATGGTTAAAGGTAAGCAATTGAAAATTAAATCTATTTGAAGCACTGTAATGAGGTCTAAGTGCATATGGCACATCATGGATCTTGGAGTGTGAACCCAAGTCTTGGTCTTCACTCATCTTGACTATGACATGCTTACTGACCCAGTTGTAAACATGTATCTGCCTGTTGAAACAGGGAGTCTCCATGGCTGGATATGATAATGACTGCATCATGGCACTCACTTGCATTGTACTGATTGCAAAAAAAATTCAATTTTGGTGTCATCTTGAAGTCTAAGGTAACCAACATAGATCTTCATCTGTATTTAGTATACTGAATTATCAGAGAAAGTTTATGTTTATGTTGCAGATCCCCATGGCTTTGAGGATCTCTCCTCAGAAGCTTTGCACTAGGTAATACCTGTACAAAACAGAAAGTAGAGTGGCATTTTGTATTTTCAGAATCCATTAATCTGTGGAGTTCATTTTCACATATCAGATCCATGAGCATTCTGAAACCTTCCTTGTTGCTTTTGAGTGTTGTGAGAATGGAACATAAAAATATTTGAAAATGATGGTGGTGGTCAAAGGTCTAATTTGTGATAAAAATGGGATAACTATATAATGCTCTTATTAGTTTTTTGATAGAGGCCAATGGACTAAAATGCCATCTTGCACTTATTCTTTAGCAGGGTCAATTTTTTTATATACTACACTGTTAACACTGACCAGTAAAGAGCACTAAAATTACTGATGAATCTAGAACTGCTGCAGTTTCTTTGTTTTTTTTTTAACAAGAATCTGCAAGTAGTTAATCAGCACTGTAATATATACTAAAGAAGTGATTCCGTACAGTTGTCACTTATTAGCAAATAAAGTAATTAATATCCATATCATTTATTATAACAGTATCCTGTTCTAGGTCACACATAGCAATAAGAATCTGGTTTGCATGTATAGTTCAGAAGGACAACCAAGTTTGGAAATGCTTTTGGAAATGCCAGCAGCTACAGCTTTTAAAGGAACTTGTGTGAAATTGTGTTACATAACACTGAAATATACGTAACCTGAAATAGTTTTGAATCTTTCCGATAAAATTAGGTAACAAAAATTTGTCCTAAGAATTTTATAAATAGATGCACTACAAATATCATGTAAACATGTCATCTTCTCATACTATTAATAAATTGGAAAATAAGGCATGCCCATTTTTTGCATAATTTAAATTAGTTTATTACTTGAAATCAGCAAGCAGTAAGTGCTTGTTAGATATCATCAGTTGGTCACAGATGTGTAAATCTATCAGTTCTCTGCATAGAAGAGAAATTATTACCTCATTTTGCTGAGAATTTTGGGGTACAAATATAAATACTTTGTTATTCCTTTGACAGAAACCCTCTGTTTATTTGTGTAAACATCAAAATTAACATAAATAAATGAGTGCAAAACACAGGTAGATCACATTTGTGTTTTACAGTACCTTTACATGTCACTAGCATATGCCTCCAAAAAGAGCATTAACTGCAAATAACGTGTGTTCATCTTGCAGAGAGAGCTTGTCCACCTGTACCTTTTAGATTAGTCATTCATACCAAATGCAGACAGAATAAGACAGTTATAATTTTTCATCATGGTTTCATCATATGTGTCAGAATAAGATACTGCACTGGTGCAGTTTAGCAGTGTATGTTTAAAAGGTAGAGTAAGAAGGAGTGAAATAAGAGCTGTCATTTTTCACATATAAACAGAATTTCATCTTTCTCATTGGGAAGGAGGTGTTGTGCTTGAAAGTGCCTGGGACAGATGAAATTAGTCTTGACAGTTAGTGAGGAACGAAATTTCATTTGCCATTCCCTTGCCCAGACAGTCTTTCCAAAGGATGAAAGGTCCTCCTGTGGGAGTGTTTCCATGCATAATTTCATCCACCTGTCCTGTTTGTAACACAGTTAGCTCGTGAGATCTTTGGGTGATAAGATGGCACATTTTTCATTTTCATAGCAATGAGTGGTGTCTGGCAAATGAAAAGGCAGTGCAATAGTCTTCAGAAAGAAAATAAACCCCTGATCCTCAAAACCTTATAGAGTGTGCAGTATAAAAGGCCGGTATGGGGATATCACTGCTTTAGAGGAGTCTGAGCATAGGCAGCTTTGGAGGGGCAGGACTCAGTTCAGTTGGGTTGAACATTGTATGGAGCTAGACACATTCTTACAAATATCTCAAACCTGCAGGAAGAATGTAAGAGATCCAGTGTGGTGCAGAGGACTGGTTAGAGAAAGTGCACTGGCCGAGGTGCAGTGCATTCTGCCTTCATTTTTTCATACATTTAGAAAGACTTCCTGAAGCACCTTCAATTTAGGGTCTGGCAGCTAAAGCCTGAAGGACAATTTCGCACTTGCTGCTATCCTGCCCTACATTCTTTCTGGATTAGTTCAGTAAAATTATACTCTGCTTTCTGTGTCATTTCTGTCTTTGCATATAAGTAACAAATACTCAGGTCTACTTTAAAATACACTCATTTGGCACATAAGAGTGCACATACACCTTTTCTGTAGAGCTTTGAGGTTAAATTAATGCTATCTCAATCTAGTACTAGCTTATGATAGTGTAATGGTGGGAGTTTTTCTTCACTCTAGAGCTGCAGCAAATTTAAAAGCATAGTATGTGGTTTCACCCTTACAACACCCAATACATACACTGGCACTGGATTAGAGATCCTCTAGATCTTTATTCATTGTATAAGGACAGGTGATGTAAAATGTCTTTAAGGAGTGAAAAGTATTTTCTTTTCTTTGTAATGGTGCTATTTTGATATTCAGACTGTTATTTTTGTCCACAGAAATACATTCTGTTTTTCCAGTATTCACAAAGAGAACTAAAAGGTAGAAATTATAAAGCAGGCACTAATTTTAAGTTGATTTGTTACTTCGCTTCTTTTGAAGAAGGATTTGCACACATCCAGCTATGAGTATGTTATAGCTTGCATCTAACTGCTTTCTTCTTAATAAATAACACTGTTTGATTACTGCTGGATTTCCTGGAGAACCCTTTGGTTTGTTAAAGTGCTAAGATGTGTCTTTGCACCAGAGCAGTTATTGCATTTGTAGAGTAGCAGTGTCATTTAGCAGGGTGTTCTTGTCCCAGTTACAAGGTGCTGAGTGTGGTAGGGTTGAAGTGTATGGAAAGGGGGAGACTGCCAGGACTGCCTTACCTCTGCAAGCCTGGGGCAGCTGTCCTCAGCGCTGTGCTGGAGCGCTCCCATGGTCTGGTGTGCTCTGAGGGGAGAGTACCACCAGCTGAAACCCTGCTGGGCTGGCTGGGATGCTGTTCTGGGCACTGCTGGGCAGCTCTCCCCCATGAGGTGGCACAGGAATAGTGGGAGCCAGTCACTTGTGGGAATACTGGTATGGCCTCTGGGGTACAGGGCAGAAGCAGAAGCAGATGATGGCGCTGCAGGAGAGACACGTCTTTCTAAGGAAGGAAGGCAGGCCTGCAATTTGTAGAAGCTGATAAGAGGAGTGAGGCTGGTTTGCCACCGCAGGAGCACCAGTTTTCCCATGAGCTGTGCAGACCTCTGAGCTCAACCGTCACTTCCAGCAGGGAAACGTCTCACTGCATGCCGCACAAAATCCCATCGGATAACACAAGAAACCTTTTTAGGTGCTGTTAGAGCACCAGTCTGACCAGTAACATACAGTTCACTGAATCACTAATTCCAGTTGGGAAGTTATCTGCTGTCTCTAGCAGTGAAATCCTGACTGATAAGCGAAGAGGCTCATCTGCTGGTAGCAGAGCCTCCAGTTTATCAGTGTCTGACCAGCTCATAAATCAGACTAGTGTCTGTTTTTATTTTGTTTTATCAAAATTTATTTCTATCATTGTAACAGTTAATACTTTAATAAGAGAACTTAGCTGGGAACATTAGGAAGTTAGTTAGAGACATTTTGCAGGCGCTTTTTCCCTTGTCAGTGACAAGGTAAGGTAATCCTATACACAGGCTGCTATTGTGAGATGAGAAACTGGCCTCCTTCACTGCCAGAGACCAGATGCACCTCTCTCTATCCTAATCTGTAAACGACTTAAAGGAGCCTTATCTCGGGGCTCTTCTGCTTCATTTCATGCTTGATTTACTTTAATTTGTCTGATAGGGCACAAGGATTTGGAGACGGCCCATCTTTCTGCAGAAAATGTTCAGATTTTTTTTCCTTGGCATTGTTGTGTTGGGGGTTTTGACTTTTTTCATGTGGAGGAAATCTTGCTCCAGTGCAGCAAGCTGCTTGAGTGTGTTTAGATTTAAGCTACCCCAGCAGAAAAGAGTTTGTGAAGTGGTATGATTGTGTGATGGGCCACATTTACATTGAAATCACATTATACGATATATCTGGACTCCTGAAGGGAGCAGTGCAGTGGAGCGCTTGTGCCCACAAGATACTTTGAAAGGGCTATATATAGTGGCAACAATTGATACGAGATTTTACAGGAGACTTTATAAATATGTAAATGGGTGTTATCTGATTGGGTTCTTTGGCTACACATCTGTACCTCAAAGGAAGTGGAGCTGTGAGAACTACCAGGAAAACAGTAGTTTGCATTCTAAGTGAGGCTGAGAAATAGAAATGTCTCACAGGTTGACAGCAGGTCAGGGTGGAGGTGCTTTGCATACTTTGGAGGTAAGCGTCTTTGATGTGAAAGCGATCTCTTACTTCCACCAGAAAGGTAGAATTACCACGAACAATTTTCATTTGTTTTATAACATGGCTTAGATCAGGAGCCATTGACCTTTAGCATTCCTTGTTATTTCTTTAAATTGCTTATGTGATATGGCACTGGGGGGAATTGCCTTTACGTTTTTTGCATTTTAAAAAATGTACTTTCAGTGACCCATGGGAGAGAAAATAAAGTCTTTGGTACATTGATCCCTTGATTAGTTATTTCCTAAATGAAAATGGAAATACTATTAAAGCAGTAATAATGCTATGTCTTAATAGTTGAGGAGTCAATAAATGGCTCCCATGTGCTTCATTAAAGTTCTTAATGAAGCCATTTTTGATAGCTGAACTTTACATTATCTCTGCTTTAGTCAGATACTTTTTAGGGAGAAGGAGGCACTAATTTGATGGAAAATGGTTTTCTTGTTCACTCTAGTAACTATATTGCTAAAATCCTGTGTATCATAATATCTATTTTATAGGGTCATGCAAAACCTATCAGTTGTAAATATGGTTATTTGTAGCCATACACAGAGAATATATTTTTTCTGGCAATTCATATATTTTATATATTTTTGTTACTGCATAACCATACATTAATAAAATGTAGCATTTTTTCATCACAGGGTTTTATTTGAACATTGCTATTTGCAGGATGTTCTAAGTATTTCTGTGCAGTGGCAGCCTCCTTTTTTTTTAGACCCTTATTGCAGCAGTTCTTTGCCATTTAATTTCTCCCTCCTCCTTCTTGTGCTGGATTACCAACCCTGACTGAACTCTTCATATTTTGACAGGAAGGATTTAGTCTCAGAGATGAACACACCATTTGGCAATGAGCTGAAAAAGGGTGTGAAAGGCCTGTGGGCTCCTCTTTTACCTTTCATGAGCTCTTCTACAGCCACTAGAGTGGATTCCATGTATGATCCCTCACGCAATAAATATGAGAAAGGAAATCTGAGTAAGATCTTGCATGTCTGCCTAATGGGGTCTTCACCATGGTGAAAGTTGTTTCCCTGGATTACATGGGCAATATTATATTTATTGTGTTTTCACAGCTAACAATAATACTTATTATAAAAGCAAAGAAATCATAAACGTGTTACTGCTGTACATTTTGTGTCATACAAAGCAAACAAAACTCTCTATTCTCTTCAGTTTTCAAAATGGATGGTATGAAAACCAGACAGTTTTTGAGACTTAAAAGCATAATATAAAAAACAAAAATATGGAGTTATTTCCTCTGTGACACTGAGCAGCTTCCTGATGCCTAAAATTTGATCCTGATTTTCCATTCCCCTATTCTGGGTATCTAGAACCTGGTTTTTCCAGGTAAAGGGCTTCACTGGTCAATTAGAAACATGCTGGAAGTCAAGTTCTAAAGTCAAGCCCAACCCAAGCTGAAAGGATTTCAATTAGGTTTGATAAATTGTTTTTATTAACTGTGAAAAAAGGCTAGTATTACCTTGATATATTAGGAAGATGTGATGCTTGATTCCCTTTAATGTTTCCAACATTTTGAAGTATTCTCATAGAAAATGTTGTTAATACATACATTATTAGGTTAGCTATTATTAGGACATAATCCAGCATGTGTACATTTTAGTTGACTATTAGATAAGTATCTAAATGTCCTAATGAAGGCGGTATATTGAAACACATGCATGTAAATTTCTATTTTAGCAATTGAATGTTTGCAGGTACATACTTTCCCCCCTAACATTTACTTTGTCTGAACACATTTACAGTATTATAAACTATTCATATCAATTTATAGAAACATATTTTTGATCTAACTAATAATAATAACTGAGAAATAAATTAATAGAAATAATAAATAGAACCAAGAAAAGGGTAAAAAGGAAGCTCAGAAAAACATGAATATCAGCTAGAGGATGAAATTAACAATTAAAAAAATCAATTCCATGGAGAATAGGCTTTTTTCTGCTTTTTCCTTTTATCTTGTCCATAAAATAGACTATGTTGGAAATAATAAGGTAAATCAAAATGGTCATTAAATTGGTTTTGAATTTTTGTATCAATACTACTCTATGGTGCTTCCAGTATAATCTCAAGGTCTCAGCAAACTGAGTCTGGAAGAGAAGGCTGAAGGAGCTGAGTATACCTATTCCACCTTAAGGTAGGTACTTGACATATGGCTGTTGTATAACACCATCCTTCTCCGTTTGGGAGAAGAAATTACTGACAACATTTTAGAAAACTGAAATTTTTTTTGTGAATAATGGTTCAGACTCATGCATTCTTAGTTATTTTCAATGGGAAGACATCAGTTGGCTTAGTTCAGTATATTTTATTAATACATAAGTATTTTTAGTAAATACGTTGAAAATATCAGTAAGAAAGGAGGATAGATCTGGCTATATATGAAAATACTTTAAAAACACATGAATGGTGAATTAAAATTTTCATCAGATGGAAGTAGCTTTCCATATAAAATATTTTTCAAGGCTTTTTGTTTGAATCTCTGCCTCTACTTATATTTATGGTTTCACTAAAACATTCAGGTAGAGTAATACCTGCCCTCATAAATCATTTGCAGATAATAGTGGTTCAGAGACTCTCTGTCCAAATTGATAATGGATATCTGATTCAAAAGAGATGTCTCGTTTCTCAGAAATTCTATGGAAGATGGTAAAGAAAAAAAAAAAACCTCCAAAAAAACCAACCAACCAAACAAACAAAACACCTAACCAAAAAAATTCCAGACAACCAAACCAACCCCTTGTTTTAATTTTAACGTCACTATTATCTGCAACATTAGTTGGCAATAGTTGGCAACAGAGTATACTACATCAGGATTGTTTGATTTGTGGTTTTATAATTCAGATCGCTTTCAGAAAGTTAAACTCATGTCTCATGTGCCTCAAAAATCAGCAGATCTTTGCCAAATCAAAAAATATAAATATACTATAAATAACAAAAGAAAACCCCTCCAGAAGTCACCCAGTTTGGAGTAGTATGGATTCCTTCCACCATACTGTTTTCCTGCTAGAAACTGAAAATGCATCTGGTTCTCTTTTCCTTCCTTTTTTTTTCTTCTTCAGATTTTTTTTTTTTTTTTAATGTAACCTACTAAATTATTTACAGTTTGGGAGGAGTATTTTGATTTTGTTTTTCTGTGATGTGGTTACTCTTGCTGATGTCTCTTCTTTTGTTTTTGTATTTGTAAGTTTATTCTGTGACTTGATGGATGTACAAGAGGAGACGGCATAAATTCAAATGCTTAATTAGGACAAGAGGCACTGAGTTTTGAGGAATTTTTACCATACTTTATTCATATCACTGTTTTGGAATAGGTTTGGGCAAAGTTTGAACTTTGTGGTTTTCCTTATTTGCTAATAATTTAGCTTCCTGTGTGACACCCACAACTTCCAAAGAAGCAGTTGGGCAGGGCCACGCACAGGAGATGAGTAGTGTCACAATCCCAGGGGACTGGGAGAAGGGAGACTGCTGGGAAGGGGCAGTGGAAGCATTGCTTGAACTGCATGTTGTGTCTCTGTAGCACAGGTTGACCACTACAGATGACAGTTATGCAGTAAATTCTTAGGACAGCCAAGGACAAGTCTAGGATGTGATCTGATAGTTTTAGTCTTCCTGGTGTTTGTGAATTCACTCTACAGTCTTTGTGTTAAAATTAGAGTTTTACTTCCATTGTGATTCAGATACAGTGGTTTCATATTTTGCTTATTTTGTCCTCCAGAGTCCCAAATCTCTATAGTTTTACACATCTCTCATGCATAACAAATTGTGTGTTGGTTTGCTGGAAATGAGTCATGCGATAAAATTGTGAGGATTCCTTTGTGCTTTTACAACGACAAAACTGGTATGAGCAAAGATGAAAAAGTAGGTGGAGCTCGCCTTGAAAGAAGTGCTCTAAATCCAAACAAGCTATATGAAATGGCATTGTCACAAAGGAAAATTGAAAAATACGGCAAAAGCAACTTCATGTTTCAGAAGTGTCTCTTTTGCAGGTTAACGTTGCTGTGCAGTCTAAAGCTTTAAGTACCACAGGCCTCCTCATGAAGATACTCTGGGACATTTCAAAAAATCTTCTTTTTTCTTAGAGACCTGTGTCCCAAAGCATCCTTATCATGAAGAGACTTTTGAAACTTTCTGCTGGTTAGTATTTAAGGATTGACTCACAGATATCGGCCCTTTCTTTCACAGAAAGGATTGTTGCAGAGCATGATTTTAAGATGGAGTAAATCAGCATAACACCTTCCGTCTACCTTAGCTTTGAACCAGATATAACTCTGATTTGTACCAGCTGATGATTTTATTCTGTACTCACAGAAATAGTGCTTAAGAATAAACTTGTTGAAGTAATGGTGTAAGGATGAACAGAACATGACACCATTCAAAAAAAAAAACAATCGTATCCTGCAGTCTTGAATATTAAATATTCAATAACAAGAAAAATAGCCGTGTATGTTTCCTGGCAGGATTTTATTCCATTTTATATCTGAGTAATTCCTTTCACCTTCCTGGACTTTTGATTTGTATGAGTGAAAATGAGAAGGTTAGTTGTGTTTCTGGTGAAACTGCAACATTTTGACTGAGTTAGAGAAAAGGTCCACTTTTGTGCTTATACTTTATGCTATTTTATAATTTTAGCATTTTCTCATAATATAAGGTAATCTGCATTTATCAGACTATCTGCACAGCATAGGAAGTTACATTTTTTCAGGTATTAAATTCGCAATTATTTCAATGATGGCTGAGGGCTCTTACCATTTGTTTAGGTGAGTAAATACCAATTGGAATTAAACTTATGAAATATTATCTCCTTCCTTGAAAAAAAAGAAAAAAAAAACCTTTTTTTTGATTACAGTCTTGCCAACCTGTTTCTGTTTTGGGTGGTATCTTCTAGGTTTTCAGGTCTCATTTTTCACCTCAATGTTTGTTTGTTTTTCATAATAGAAATAGTTTCACCAAGTAATATTAGAAACTTTCTAAAATTATAGGGTGCTATCTTCTTCAACTATCTTTGCAATTATGATACAGAAATATTGCATCAGCAACTTTCTAAATATAGTATGCAGTGGTGACACGAGTTAATTGAACAGTTAGGAGATAATGCAGTATCATTGACACGATTTACTATGTAATTACCATTGTTTCCAGTGGAGTTATCATGTCGCTACCACCTAATATCATATGTTATTTCGTGATAACTGTGAAATTAACTTATCATCCTGTTTTGAGAGACTCTATTGGTCTTAGACCAAACCCTCTTCTCCAAAGTTAAATATAGGAACTGGGTAATAGAGTGACCTGCCCACCAGCTTTGGAGTGTGGCAATTAAATCATGGGTCTTACAGTAAAGCTTTGAAAGAAGCTCCATTCAAAATCCTGAATGGCTTAACTTCTAAATATTCTTTCTTACTGTAAGCATCTATCCATCTGAATGAGTCTGGCACTGTTTCTACAACATGAGGAGAAATATTGTATAGTTCAGCAAAACATTTCAAATGTCTTACATTTAACGTTGCCTTTTAATTTTTTTGTGTGCAGTGGGTAACAAAAATGGTTATACATAATAGCTTACAATATTCACCTTACTAATTTATTTCTTAAGTTTCATAACGTTGTTGTAATCTGAGTTTTTGCATTGATTATCAGGCAGTGATTTGGATGGAATTCATCTTAGCGATTTATGGAAAGTTCCTAGAATATGGGAAAACCAACAAAAACTTGAAGAACCATGTCAGTACCTGTTAATTTAAGTAGAAAGTAATAAGAAATAAGAAAATAGAAAGAAGCATTTTATTGTATATTGTATATTATGTATATCCTGTGTTTTTGCATCTAAAAACTATCTTGAAGCCATCAGTTTTGTTATAATTAGCTTAGTCAGTATTGTCTAAAATTTTTCTTAAAATGAACTGTGGTACATTTCAATGTAAATTAATTTCCTTTCATTTTCCTTCTAAAGTTCTTCTTGTTGTTTACATAACGTGTTTTTTTTCCTCATTGACTCAGCAAATACATTAATATCAATAGTCAAAAGAAATCATTTGAGCTGTTAAACACATTTTATGTAGGAGATGCGGAGTAACCTGAGGGCTGCAGTAAATTCATCTGCTATTTCTGGAAACAATTTTTTTATTTGTTTTCATGAACTAAGTTAAGTTGACTGCTTATGTCTGATTCTGACTCCTATACTACAGGACAAATAAAATATGTGAGTAATAATGAGGAGGTCTTCAGAATATTGCACCATGATATCTTCCCTGTTATCTTCTGTTGTGGTAACTTAGTATCATGTACATTTAATTCCACTTAAACAGACATTTTGTTCTTCTGAGCAGACATTGGTTATACTAATTGGCACCAGGGTTTGACTACAAATATTTTCCCTCTTTTTCAACATAAAATATTTTCTATTTACATTGTGAATTTGGTATATTGGAAGGGTTGTAGAATTTTGTCTATGTCTATAAATACTACTAAGTTTACTGAATGCTCTCTACTACACTGCTCTGGTGCTTGTACACAATTGGATGCTTGAGCATAGGTTTGCACAGTAAATCAATTGAGCTGTTGTGTTGGAGGTTAATATTTAAAAACAAACAAGCAAGAAACCCCCCCAAAACAAAATAAAAAACCCAACTGGAAGCAAACCAAAACCAGGGAGGAAAAAAATACATGGGCAAAACTACTAAGCATCAGGAGGGAGTCAGTGGCACTTCGTAGCTAGTAAGACAAATATTTTAGCAGTTCTGTACCACGCTAACCTTTAGTTTCCGAGTATATTAGGTAAGAAAAAGCTTTGAGGAGACTGTAGTGCCTTTCTTCCAAAGTGCAGGATTTTCTCTCCACATCAGTTTTAGATGGTATCTGTGATCAAAGGGACACACACTGTTCATATGCTTCCTCTGTACTTCAGAATGAGGGGTGACCTGGAGGGTGTATAAGTGCCCTTGTGTGGTTGCCTGGAAACTTTGGCCCACACAAGTGTCAACTTTCTTTCATGGTTATAAAGGAAGACTGAGCCTCACAGAGAGCTTTAGTCTTAGAGAAAAAAGGTCCTTGTGTGTTTTAAAACAAGTGTCTCACCAGGAGATAATGGTAGAGCAGTGGGTTATAAATGATGTATTTTGTTCACTTCGCCTTGATAATGGCACAAGGGAAAAAAAGTTCATCGCTCTCTTATCAAAATACTGTGACATTTCTCCTTCAACTCTAAAATTTCCTATCACATTCCTCTGCTGCAACAGCAACTAAATTTACTCTATTTTGAAGACGACACAACCTCTCATCAAAAGGTGTCTTTTATTTCTTCTTTTCTTCCTGCTTATACATAAGGAGAAGCACCAAGGTGCTCAAATCACTGTTTTTACAATGAAGTAAATTTGCTTTTAAGGAGTTTATACATTAGCTAGGGACTACTATACAATGCTATGCAGGCTCTTTTTCTATCTTGGCCAAAGGCAGCACAACATTTTCTGTTGTCCTGTCTTTTTACACTGATCACATTTGTTCTTGATGATGTGTTTTTAATGCAGGAAAACACAAATTAAGGTAATTAATTGCTGGAGATCAAAATCACTGAAAAACGGTTGCACTTTTCTTGAATGATAGCTTATTTCCAGTTAATACAGATTACTGTTCGAGACAAGAGATGGAATTTTTTGTTGCTGCAAACAAGTATCTTTATGTAGCATTTTCAGTTTACAAAAGTGAAGGTCTGTGTGTTCTTCTCAGGGAAACATGTCCATTTATGTTTTGGTTTGCCATGTGCCCACGATATGGCTCTCAAACTGCACATCTCTGTGCTTTGTAAGTGTGTCGGTTCATTCCCTCTGATGGGAATGTTTGCACAAATGCAGCTGTGCTGTTTTGGGGCTGTCTCCTAATACCTGTTCAAAGCCAGATGAACTAAATGGGCAGTGACACCAGTGGGTTTTGGATAAGTTATGCCTTGGTCCAATACAGAGGAGCATTATGGTACTACATGTAGTAGACTGTGTTTCATCTCCAGAAGTTGGTGCACAATCACTTATAAAATTATGGAAAACTATTATCATAGGCGACTGTTCTGTTTCCATGACTGTAATGGCAAACATCATAAAGTGTGTAAATCCAAAGTGTATATCTATTTAAATTTTGATAGTTGTTAGTATAATGATACTAAAAATCAGCAGTGTAATATGCAGTTTTGTGAAGCAGATTCCCACGGTGGAAATTCAGCCGTGCATCTTTCACCCAGTATTTTGCCCGTATCAATTTCTTAATATGGATATATCAAAGGATATTATAGAACTATAGGATATTACTGTAAGTAACTGAGATGTTAACAAAAGTAAATACTACTGCTAGAATGCAGAGGTAAATCTCAAGATAGAAACATATCTGAAAGAAAGTAACAGCTTAGTGTGCATGTGGAGGGTAGCCTCGAGTCAAGACTGCAGGCACAAAGATATTCTGTTTCTTCCAACAGAGCAAATATTGAAGAACAGCTATAATGCTAATATAATGATTGACTCCTTACAATGGACCTTGCTCAGAGTTATAATGTACTCAGAATTAATCTCCAGAGACATCTAGAGGATATGTGACATTCCCTGCAGGACTTGGGGTTGCCTACTTCAATAACAGACTTCTGATAATAAATAAAAACCCCATGCATTAATTATGTGCAACTGCCCCAGTACCAAATGAAAATGTGGATAAAACCCTTATATATGTGTAACTCTGTTCTGTACCTGGTGTGCAAATGTTCAGTTCCAACCAATTGTGACTTTTAATTCAGAGAAGAGTTTACTACTGAGTGGATAATCCTTTGGTGGAAATGAAAAGTGGAGTAATACAGGGATACCAATGTTTTATGAGATATATGCTGACTGGGTATGAAACTGTGGATAAGTGAAATCTTATTTGATGTTACATACTTCTCTTTCATAGTCATGTGTTAATCTATCAGAAGATGCTTTGTCTTTAATCATAGTCTTTTGAAACACAAGCTTATGGATGGACTAAATCTGAGATGCATGACACTATTTCCACATTTTTTAAGAGAAGACACAGCCATCTGTTGCATTTGAGAAAATGCAAAGGATATTTTTATTAAAAATGCATTTTTATTTACTGAATTATTAACTCAAGAAAAGCTCTTGGATCAAAATGCTATGGTTTTTATTAGCTGAAACTGTGAGATTATGTAGTAATTAAATTTTATTTGCATTGGAACTGTCAGTGAAAACATTCGGAGTACTCAAGAAATGCCCCTTCCCTTTGCACAAACGGTCTTTATTTCACAGTTCTAGGGTCAGTGGTGCAGTGCATTCACATACTGATCAATAAATGTATGGTTTAAATATTAACCTATAAATGTATGTTGAGATCACCTGGGAATTTTGGACACATCATCATGCTTAGTTAAAGAACAATTACAAATGAAGACAAGAGGCTGGCCCTAACCCTACTGGTTTACCTACAGTGCTGAGCTATGGCACAAAAATCTACAAGTCCTTTGGGACTTGAAAATTGTCAAAAAAAAAAAAAAAGTGTTGAAATTAATTTAGACTTTCTTCAAATGGGGCAAAATAACTAAAACACTATAGTTTCAAAATTTGATTGCAACCTCTAGGCTAGGTAGTGTAAAGTGCTGGGGTCTGAGGCGTGAATTCAAAATATTCTGAAACAGTAAAAATGTGAGTTTGAAATGCAAAAGCGTTCGCTGTGCTTTCTGAAGGCATGTTGTGAGCATGGGAAAACCTTAGCATCAAAATTAAGAGACTGAAGGAGATGTCGCAGCCCCATATTCTTACCATGGTACATTTCCTGATTAAGCAGCTGTTTCTTGGGGATCTTTGATTCCATTTGTCAGAATTGAATCTAAGTGTCTGTCGCACTTGTGATAACTCAGTGGCCTTAAACATAGTTCAAGGCTTTGGCAGACAACTCAAAATTTGTAGTGCAATAGACAGGATATTGGAATAATTTTGGATTAGCATGCCAGGTGCATAGCTGAATGAGAAGAAAAAAGCAGATGTCACCAAGAGGCGAGAGGTACTTCTGCACCTTTGCATGAGCAGAAATGCCTACATACAGTAGGTGTAGATTGATCAGCATGTTGCTTGATTGCATTTGGTGATGTTATTTGTTTCATGTGGTTGAGACTCCCCCAAAAATAATCTACAGGTCAGTCTAACCTGGATCTGGTCAGTCTAGTTCATGTTCTTACCAGGATAGTTGGGAACAATATCCATTTGGCAGCATGAGATGTAGGAAACACTGTGCAAATCTTCTGTAGACTACGGAGCCTCCTCATTTGTTTGGGAGTTCAACACAAAATGACAACTTTAGAGTAGAATTTGCTTTAGTATTTGCCCCAACAGTATGAAAAACATCAGCTCTTTATAAAAAAATATTTCTTGCTTTTTGTAGCAAGAATTTCAATAGGTTCTTTGGTGTGTTTTTCAAAAAATGTGTGGTTTAAGGCTTAATTTTTTTTTTTCAATCTATAAAAAGTTTACAATGGCTACAGAACACTTTTATGATTAAGAAATGAAAGAAGGAAGATGACAAATATTACCAGGAAGTAATATTTTTTTTTTCTGAGAACATTCTAAATTTCATGAGTGAATATTAACAGATATAGATAATTAAGAAATATAAATTATTTAGATATAGATCTAGAATCTGTAGATTTTAGTCAAATATCAATAAACTGGTACACAAAACTTTATTCTCCACATTCATCCAATTTAAATACTTGGACACAAATGATGCTAGACAATTGAAACATGGTCTGGTGCTGCATATGTATGATAGTCTCTAAACTAGTTTATTAAAAGTATTACTAACAAGCAAGTTGAGTGTTACCAGAATTGAATGACATCTGGAAGAGTGTAATGAAGTGCAAATGAATGAAAAGGTTGGAAGTAATTGCAAACATCATTGAAACAGAAGTCATGCAAAGATACATAGAAAAGTCAACTCCAAAAGGCAAAATGAACTTGGGAAAAACATAAGATAATCAACTTTGAAAGCATATAGTGAGAAGAAGAAATTAAAAATGTATTTTTTTATTGATTTTGAGATGAACAAGTCAAGATGTTAGTTGTTATTTGAGCTAGATACAGTTTTATTAGAAATTTTTGATCTATTTGCATTCAGGTGGCCATGATTGCTGAACTCCATTCTATCTAGATGTTTCAATGTGAAATTATAATTCACTGGGTGAAAGTAACAAAAATAAGATCAGAAAAAGAATTCCTAATAGATTTCCTTGCAGTGCACAGTATGTTGATGTACTGAATGCAGGGCCCATGTTATGGACCCACTGTATGGGTAATTACAGTAACTCTTAATTTTAGGGTTCTCTGACTGTTTTTGTGGAAACCAAGGTGTGAGGAGATGAGACTAAAGATGAATGAGAAGAAAGAAGAAAGCTGAAAGACCCTTGTAAAATGGATTGATGCTCTGTATAGTGGGAATGAACTGTTTATTGTGTAAAGAAAAGTTTTATCCTTGTACCAATAAGGAGGCTTAATAACAAGAGGTATGTTAGGTTGGTAGAACACATAATATCAGATAAGGTAAAAGATAAGGAACTACTGAAGAAAACTGAGACACTCCTGCATTGCCTGTG
Organism: Empidonax traillii; assembly: GCF_003031625.1. NCBI lineage: Eukaryota > Metazoa > Chordata > Aves > Passeriformes > Tyrannidae > Empidonax > Empidonax traillii. The sequence continues at coordinate 441,644 of NW_020955511.1, forward strand.
TGCACACACTCTTGTCTACCTACATGCTCCCAGGGAAGAGGAAGGGGAAAATTACTGAGACACCCAGTAAGTTGTTTGTTTAGTTTTGTTTTTGTGTTTGGTTTGTTTTTTTTCTCCTATGCTTTAATTTATATTTAATATGAAATATGAAGCTAGGGCAGGGGTAAATAGTTCATATAACCCTTTTCCTGTCTCCACTTCTGGCTCATCTCCTCCCAATTTTTTGTCAAATAGATAAGCTAATTTATAGCATAATTATTTTCTCTAACTAATATGTAGAGCACAGAAGAACAAAAATCACTTAGTATAGAAAAATTATGGTTTAGGGTTAAGGTATGTGAACATGCTGTTGTGGGTTAGCAAGTTTCATATATTTAACTTCTGGTAACTGTCCATTAGTGTGCTTTAGATTGTGAATTCAGAGGGATTTGACGCAGTTCTTTGACCAGCATGCATTTAGCCAGCCTCTGTATTCCCTTCTACAGTTTACAAGCCTCAAGCCCAGCACACATCTGCATTTAGTGCCTTTAGCAAAGAGATTTAAAGCCTCAAAAATGTCATTATGTACAAGAGGCATGCAGGGTGGATGAGATAAAATAATTGGTATCAACATTTCTCCATTGGTAACCAAAGGCCAACACAGCAGTTTAAACCCCAGAGCCCTCAGGCAGAACCCTAGAAAATGTTCTGTTATTAGCAATGCCTTTTGGTAGGTGAATAAATGAACTCCTGAATGGTCTTTTCTTGGTGTAACTGCTGTGAGTGTAAACATATGTTTACAAGGAGAGAAAGCAATAATATAAAAGCCATAATGATTGGAATTTTTTGTCATTTCTTCTTTTAAAATATTTCCACACACTGAATGCTACTTTCTTGCATGGTAAAGTGGATCACAGGAAATACATTATTGATCACTTTATTGTAAATTGTTTGTAGGTGAGAGGTATTTTATATTATTACTTGTGCAGAGTCCCACAGTCATGACATAAAAAGGCCAAATGGAAATTTTACTTGATGGAACACATGAGATACTTCCTCTTGGGGCCAATAGCGCAGCAGAAATGCCAAAAGGAGAGGTATTAGGTAGAAAAATCACAGCAGCTGCAGCCTACATTTCTGGAACTGGACAACGTGAATCAGGTAATTATTTGTCTTTATGTCCATGTGCAGTGTCAGCATTGTGGTGTTGAATGCAGGGGATGTGGCCTTTTCATGGATGGGTATTCATCTTTTTCCCTTATTCTTTCACAGACCTAGTGCAAGAGAAGAGCCAAGCCTGCAAAAGCAGGCACTGGAGACTTTCAGGTATGTGATGTCACACACCGGAATCACAAGACAGAATTCCCATCACCTTTAACATTGCACACTGTTATAAATAACTTTTCAATTATCTCTTCAACTTCTGCAAACATTTTACAATTCTCTCCTGTAAAAACAAAAAGAACAAAAGTGGAACAAGTGGACAAGGACAACTATGGGTTGTTATCCTCAGCTAATTCATTGTACACACTTTTGTATCATTAAAAGGACTGTGATACAGCAACTGGCAGATTATGACTTCTCTTAGCTTCAAGCAGATAGTGCCAGGAAACTGAACAGAGACATGATATACTGAGTCTAATTTATCATACTGTTTTTCTGCCTATGAAGCCTGAAACGGTGAAGTGTTTAGGTTGAAATACTGATCAAATTCACTGTTTCTAGAGGGTGGCTTTCAGGTTTTGTGGAACGCACTAAGAGTGAAAGAGCTGTTAAGCTGTCAGTAGTTGTTAAGCCGTTGGAATCCTGAAATCCTGGAGAAAAATCTGAAAACAAACCAACAACTTTTTCTGCACAAAAAACACAAGCACTTTCCTCCAGAAAATGTTGTTTGAAAAGCTAAAATGGAATCTTAATTTGGACAAACATTTTGCAGTTAAGAAGTCACTCAAGTGATCCGAAATGTAAAATATAGTTTTGAAAATTTTACTTTTTAAAAGGTTGAAATGGTCTAGTGCAGTGAATTTTAGGTGTGTTTTAAATTGCCATTCGTTTCCTCTATGTATATTTTTCCCAGAGTCCACAATTTATCCCCCTAACATATTCCAAAGAGAATCACTGCAGAGTTGCACATTTTTCATGGCTTTCTCTTTTTAAAAGAAGAGCAGAAATTAAAAATTTGCTTTTGTATATTCAAAAACGCCTTTGAAAACATATTTGTGCAAAGAAGGAAGTAACTTCAGAGTAATTTCAGACACGTCAGTTTTCTGCAGAAATCCATAAGCTGCTGAGAGGGGGTGAACTGGTGATGGGGTGTAGAAACACTACAAAATTACACTGGACCATCAAGTAGAACATGCAAGGCCTACTTGAAACCTGCTGAGGTCAATTAAAATCTTGATATTAATTTTCATAGGTCTCACATTAACCTCATCTTTATTTTTTGGAATTATATTATGATGGATTTATTTTATCCTCAGGCTTATGTGCTTCTGTCCTTGCAGTTATTATTAAGTGTTCTAATAATGCTTGTTTTAATGTGGTGTTCAAGTTCTGTTCCTCCCTGTGAGAAATAAATGTATAATAAAAAGAGAAATCTGGACATGGTTGCCTAAAGATGGTGTTCTCACATGCCAAATGTTCTAAAATGTCAGATTTTGTCTGATGGAAATGTTTAATATTTTGACTCTAAATTATTTAAATAAACATCCTTTATTAAATAAAAAGTGGTTAGTGTGATAGTCTGTAATCATTTACTTGAATTATCCATCCTTATAGATCTTTTTTCTGTTGTTCTGTCCACTGTTGCTGGTAATTTTGAAAAACGCTGGGTGTGTGCTTCTGGATGCCATACTGTTTTATGCTCTGTGTCTAAGAAAACTCTTAACTAGTCTTATCTGTGGCACATCATTACAATGCATTAGTTTATTTTTCCTATGCATAGATACAGTTTTAATATTACATAAAATGTGACTAGATTCCAACAGTGGTGCAGCTGTGTCTGTATAGTTACATGGTCCAAAAAACTCAGGAAAATAATTTTCTGTTTCCCGATGAATCTACAATGTAATAAAATGTATCAGTCTGAGGATAAGTTACAGGTATAGATTTTTTTGTACTATATCTGACAAGATATCTCTGAATCAAATGAATAAATTAAGACTGTTTTTAGTCCACCAATTCCATGTACGTCTATGTCTGCGGCTGATGAAAAGCAGTATGCCAAGAAGCAGGATTCGCACTGTGCCATCTCCCAGTTAATGCAGTCTGTATCCACTGAACACTAAAACAAAAATTACAATGAACTGATCACTCTCTTTCAAGCTCTGTCTATACAGATTGGTATTAACGTGGCAGGAAAATATGTGTGAAAGCACACTGTGGTACACAGCACTGTAAAACTTGGGGTGAAGAAAGGTATGTGAATTAAGCCCTAAGCAGGAGGGGAACCTTTGTATTAGCTTCTCTGGTTAGAATTCTTCCCATGAAAGTCAGGAATATGAACTGGTCAGCTGCCCTGGGGGCTAATTTAGACAAATTGGAATAGCTAATTCAAAATATTTGAAGTAATGTCACTGAGAATTGTCTGCTACTAGCATTGCAATATTGTTCTATACAATAATCATCTCTTTAATCAGATTACAAAAGAAAACATTGACTGCCTGTGTACCTGTGTCCAGAGGAGTTTTTGTAACCCGTTCTTATGTGCATCTTTTTCGTCATTCAGATTGTCATGTTATTTTGTAACCATGGAGAAGCAGCGAGGGATGCCTGTTGGTCGAATTTAGATTTCTCCGGCTGAGTGCAAACCAATTTTTGAGAAAAATGAGAAAACATTTCTTAATGTAAATTGTACTGTCACTCCCTTATATCATCAGTGCAAAATGGATTTCTTTCCAGATCATCTGAACTGTGTAATTAGCATATTGTTAAAGCATAGGTTTGGATGTGCAATATTGTATACATTTTTAGTGGCTAAAGATAAATGCAATTACAACAAAGGAACTAATAATTGGTCAAGTAATAAAAGTTACAATTATTGGATAAAACTGAGGTGTTTTCTAACAACTTTACTACCATTTTCTCTCAAAATTATTCTTTACAGATTTTTTTTTAATCTACCTCTGTTTTGAATAGGAATGATTGAAGGGAAATGTGAATAAACATTGCTCCTAAAATGTTATAACCCTTCTGAATGGGATGAGTTGTTTCTGGAAGAAGATAGGACTTCAAATCATTCATCAATTCCGGAAATATTATATGTGATTTTGGTGCTCCCCATTGGCTTAATGAAGAATATCTAGCATTATTTTCTTACTCATATCCTCCTACTGTTTTGGTTTACAAGGGAAGGGGCTAATTTGATGTAAATCATCTGGCAATCACAGTTTGCTTTACATTACTATTTTATGATGGTTTGTATGCTTTAAATTTCAGAATTATCCATATGCTACACTGCTCAATAGCATTTTAAAAATACAATATGGTTCTGAGTTTAATTCATTTATCTTGCCTGTGTATTTGGAGCATGTATAAAATGTAACTTCTCCATCATGTCATAAAAAGTTATTGCACTCTTAGGATCATGAATTCAAGAAACATGACATAATAGACTGGCAAATATGGCCTTGTGTCTTCTGATGATGATCCAAATCCACCCACTTATCTTGATCTGCCTATATTGTTAACAACATGGGATGTCACACAACAAATTTTTCATTTTAACTGTTCTTTATGTACAGTGCAGTGTGGAATTTACTTTTTATTACCTTTCGGAAGGAAGTATCATACCTCTCAGTGAAATAATGGTTTTGTCAGACACTGGTATCTTTATTGTGTAGTGCTTTTAAATTCTACGCTATTTATACCAAGCTCTCATGGTGTAGGACAGGTGAGATGTGATGCTTCTCTTTCTCCATGAGAATACTTAGAGCTTTATGGATACAGAAGTGTACTATTGATATGATAATTGTGAGGTCTGTGCTGCAGCTTTCAAACAGAATTATTTTGTTCTTCCAAGTACTCTATGAATGTACAAAATGTAAACAGCTACTGGAAACGACTGACAAACCAAAACCTTCTACTCACAGTCTTCATATTGATTTGCCTGCTTCTTCCTACCACAATTATACTCATTAAAATGAGTAGACATTGATTTGCTCTTAGAGGTTTTATTTCGTTTGTTCATGTCAAGAAGAAACAGCAGTAATTTTATTGCACTCACTGCCAGTGTATAGTTGTCAGGATTTGTCTAAATAGGTGATTTTGAAAAAAAGTCAAAGAATGACGCATGATTATAAAACTCTTGGGATCCAAGAACGAAAAAATAGTTTTTTGCCCTGAAATGGCACTGAAGAGTGGGCTGCCACTCAAATTGAAATAGTTTTAATTGATCTAAATATTTCTATCAAGATGACAATCAATTTAAAAAGGTGTTCTGTGTGTGCTTCGGTGGCAGGTAAGAGGGGAGTGAATGGTTTTCTGTCTTCTAGCTGTACTCAGCTGGAACAGCTGAACTCAGCATTTCAAAGGGTATCATTTGCTATTCTTTGAGTGTATCTAAGAGATAAACATGTAAACAAATATTTTCCCACCTACCTAAATTTGTTGATTATAACAATTTCAGGAGTAAAAATATGCCATGGTTGAATTTAGATAAATTCCAAATCAAATGAGAGCAAAGGCCTCAAACATGAAGCACTATATTTGAAAGCAGTCCTCCGTGTCTTTTTCTCTGGCTGTCTTTTAATATTATTCAGGGGGTACACGATCTGAGCTTTGTTTAACTATTCCAAAAAGGTGATGTGGAGTACGTATCAGAAGCATAATCAAAGCCCCCTTGCAAGCCTAATTGCCAGAGACAAAAAAAAAAAGATGCAGAATATTTGAAAAGGGCATTCCTTTCAGAATGCCAACATATGTTATTTTTTTGCTATGTATATTACAGTATCACCTGGAAGCTGTGGGTTTCTATTGACACAGATCCTTTTTCCTAGATACTATACTTTATAGATAAATAAAAATCTGTGTATATACATGCATCTATCTGTCTATCTATCTATCTATCTATCTATCTATCTATCTATCTATCTATCTATCTATCTATCCATCCATCTATCATCTCTATCTGTTTAACTGGTTTATATTTTTTACATGTATTGTCTATACATGCAAACACAGTTACAATCCACTCTCTGGATTGCTTGCTATTTAAAAAGATGGGTCAATAAAAGGTGAGAGAAAGGAAGTAGTATTACTTCCAGAGAGATTATATATGATATTGAAGGTCCCTTAGGAGGTAGGCTTAGATCTAATTTGCCAAGCCCAGGACTTTCAAAGATTATAACTAAAATGTTTGCTGCAAGACTGGCCATCTCTAAATGCCTATGCATGTTTTTTTGAGAGTTTCTTGGAACTGGTGTTGTGATATGCATGAGAAACAACTACATGGGAGCTTGCAAAGGTTGGAGGTACTTGTTTCTAGGAGTTTCTTCGGTACTAACTTTTGAATATCTGTCTCTCATTTAAGAAAGTAATTTCCAGTATTTTCTCTTGGTTGTCAAAAGGAGAAGACAGCATAAGCATATAGAAAGTACCTGAACATATTATGGCCATGTTTGGTGCAGTGGAAGACTTTGTAAGCTGTGTATGCTTATTTATAAATATATTCTCAGATATGTATAAGTTAAGATGTTACAACCCAGACATAAGTGAGCCTTCTTTTTTGCATGAAATTATCTTACTGATTTAAAGTTCTAACATATTTGTAACTGCTTACAAAATATGAAAAAATATAAAATGTGTATGGAGTTTAATATGAATTTAAATAATAATATGAATGTAAATATTCTTCTTCAAGTATTATTAATACTTTCACATCTATTCACTTTAAGTCAGTATGAGGTTAATAAACATGGACTTTCCTTCTATTTCATTATGATCTTATTGCTTCTGCTGTAACTTGAAATTTTCTAGTTTCATCTTAGGCTTGACTGGCAGACAATCTGTGATCAGTAGGGAGAAGACAGAAAGCTAGAAACCAGATGTGAGTAAGAAAGCATATTGAGCCTTTCTGGTCATGTTTTTCTGATGTTTGCTTCTGGACATTGTTGAAGGCAGTCGTTGGAGCCTGGATATGGCATGCTACTTGCCACTGAGGAGGAACACTGAGGCCATAGAAGGCAAGAGGGGGAGAAAAGTGGCAGATGAGCTGCACAAGGAAGCATTGTCCAGGGAACAGGAGCCAGCATAGAAAACTGGCTTTTATGCAGAGGTTTAAGGGGGCTGCATAGAAGTTCAAGCTTTTTCTAACGTTGGAAGGTTTGATTTTTGAAACCACTAACTGCAACATTCGTTATATAAAAGTAGGATTTGTTTGTCTAAATATTCTATTCCTTTTAAGCTAATGCATTTTGTATCTTGTTAATGTCACATGAAACCATATGGGGAATAACACTAGTAGAGTCAAACTGTCCTTCTCCAAGACTCATTGACAGCAAATTGTGTGTGCCTATCAGAGAGGAATTGATAACTTGAAAGTAATAGTCATAGCTAAAATAGAAATTTTCTCTTTGCATTGATACATGTGATTTTTTTTTTTAAATGGGGAGGAAGAGAGGAACAGATTTTTTCAGGGAGTTTTTATGTTATTATATTTAATTTTGTAAACTGCTGATTTTATTAGCAGGGGAGTAAACATTTCAACCCGCATTTTTTTCAGTATGGTAATTTCCTAGGTGCTTAACCATTTTAATTCTAGATACTAAATAATAGGCTATGCTTTTTATATTCTTATAGTAAGTCACAATTGCAGGATAATAAGGCATAATAAGAAGCTGTTCTAAAATGGCATTAGTATTTTTAAAACATCATAGTATAGGGGCAGTTTTCATGTTTCAAGGAGAAAATAATTCTGTAGCCCAGATATATTTTAAATTATAATTATTTTGATCACTGTTGATGCTGCTCGTTTAATGACTGTGCTTTGCCAGAGATACTTTCCTACTTCTGCTTCTTTCAGAAGCAATGATTGCAACTGTCAGAGAAACTTAGGGCTCCTGGTACTAGCACTGGCTTACTCTGAGGCGCTGGATTTCTTATTTAGGCTGAAATTTCCAGTAAGACCACAGAGTATGTGGACTTGTTCTCAGTCATTGCTTACGGGGGTAAGGTCTAAGCTGTGAAGAGTCACACGCAGGAGGTCATTCTACAGCAGAAAGACAGCCTACATGCTATTGCTACAGAATGTGTGCCAGTCGTGGCTCTCAGGCTCCCCAGTCACTGCATCTGTCCAAGCAGCAATGGTGTATTCAAAGCATGTACTTGGAAAAGGGAAGGTGGTAAGGCAAAACAATCTGGGATATGCCTTACACACATGATGCCCCTGTGATTTACTCATGAGAAGGTTACGATCATTCCTGTACAGAAGCCTGCCACAAGGCCAGTATTCTACTTAAGTCTTATGTAAGCCTCAGAGTAGGATTTAGGTAGTGCATAGGACTTGTGCTCAATCTCTGTTCAGGGCTTTATTTCACTCAAAGTTACAAGTCTGCCGTATAAGTGGCCATCACTCTATATCAGCTTCGAAGTCTTGGCTATGCTAAGATGTATCTGCTAGTGAAAGCAGGGTGATAGTCCAGCCTGAGGCACTGAAGGAATGAGTGAGGGTACTCTGGTCCATGTCCAAAACCAGCAGTCAGTTCCTGTCTGAGCCAGTTTTAAAAAGCTGTGTTGATCACTGCTGGTACGTGATCATAGAAGATGTAGATAAGCACATACTCATGAGTGCCAGAGCAGTGCAGAGCCATGTGCCTGTTATGCATGGCCATCCCCAGCAAGTATATAGAAATTATTAATTTGAATCTTGATATTGTACATTATAGTTATACTACATTTGTCTCTATTTATAATAATGTTATTTTTCATATAAATTGTATTTATAATGGATGTGACTATGTATTGCATGCATGCAGTGGAGCATGGCATTCAATCTCTCTTTGTCTCAATCTCCTTCTCACCTACCTAACCTCAACAGCAACTAGATCTTTTGGATTGTCGCACTAAATATTTATAAATTTGAGTATTTATTGAGAATTTTTTCTTTTTCTTGGTGGTCTCCTTCTTTCAGAGTTTTGTTGCAAACATTAAAAGGAAATAGGAAAATCATGTTAAAGCATCTGCTTCTTTTGCAAGACATTTGGACAGTTTGGCTTACATACTGTTAGCTAGAAATCAGCATCTAAGCGGTGGTGTCATAGCTCTGAGCATGCATATCTAATAGAAAGCAAATAACTTATCTGCTGTTACACAAATGAGAGATGAAAATAGATCCTTCTATCTCTAAGCATAAGTACTGTAAACTGAGGAGACACCACAGATACAGTCACAGATGATCTCACTGCTCTTGCTTTTAGAGTTAAAAAGAATAATTTTCAAAACATTTTTTTCGTGTAATATATTTCATTATGTCAATATTAATACAGCAGTCTTCATATTAAGTTAACTTTAGGAGCTTTTTGCATTCAATAACATCACAGGCTACATTGATATTTTTCACTTTTTCCAAGCAAAAAAGAAATGCTACAATATTGATAAACATGCAAATGTCTATTAAATATTTTATTTAAATATCACAGTTTTGCAAACAATATTGTAAAAGATAAAATGTCAACATCTTTCAGCTAAAAGGATTCCAAAAAGTCTTAGGGAAAGATTGGTGTAGATGATAGTGAAATGTTTCTTTTTCTCCCCTGCAGAATAGCATCTCTCTCAGAAATCTGAGTTGCATAAGCTGTATTTTCAATTATGCCCTCTTTCTATTGCATTATATACAATGATCCGTATACTTCTAACTGTATATGAGCTATATGAAGCAACAAAAAACCAGACAGGACTGAAATGTCTTTGCATGTATCGGGGGGAGAATCTGCACACAAAGGGACATTTATCAGGGGCTACTGTTCCTCTGCTGAGGAAGGGAGCATACCCAAGAGTCCAAAACCAGATGATGATCTTATCAAGTAAACTCTCTTCAGTAATATCATCAGCCTGCTCTTGCCAAGTCTGGCATTTCTGTATCCTGTGTATTTGTGATGGAGAGAGAGGGAGCAAAGCTGTGCAAGCTACATGTAGCTGGGATAAAGAACCTGCTCAACCCACTGGGCCTGTGCTGTGTTATAATATAATTGGGAATCATTTTTGCCAGTATGGAGTGTCCATGTGAGTTTAAATGGAGTTTACTGTATTTTTCTCACTGAGAGCTGCAGGGGGGCCTTTTCGGCCACACTGGCTGCCTTTGGGGATTTTTTTCTGTATTTTTGCAAATACTTCCACTCCAGGTTTATCTCAATACATACAGGGAGTAAAAAACCCTCTTGAGCTGTGTATCCCAAGGTGGAGATGGAAAATTATTGAGGAAAAAGAAATAATTTTTTTTGTCTTCTTGTATGAGAATAAGACTTTGAAAACAGAAGTGTAAGTTGTTCTTGTGGTGAGTAGCCCTGAAAATATTTCCTTTAATTTCATTGCAGGATCAAGATTTTGCCATGATGGCTGTGTTTATTTTGCCTCTGTCTGCAGACTAGATGATGATATAAATACAGTGTTTTTCATATTATATGTAACTTGACTGTGAAGCAAGTGAACAAACCTTCGGCATTGCTTAAGGTATCTTGAGTAAATATCCTTGTCCTTTTACTTCTGTCTCTTTAGGTTTTTTCTTTGAGCAGGTTTCTGTAAGTTCAACAAAGCAGTCCAAATAATGGAGAATCTACAGAGCTGTGTAAGAATCTGTTCTATCAAAAAGCCAATCAAACTGTAGCAGCAGTGTTCATTAGGTACTTCTTCCTTTCTGACTTTCAAGAAAAAACAGTACTTTTTGTAATAGTTCAGCTTAAGCCTTAAAAATAATTTTGATGACATACTTAATGAAAAATTATTATTTAATTTGTCATTTTCATTTCTTTAGTAGCTACTCAGTTTATGTACTCTTAACTTTTATTCAATTATTTGGCCTCCCTCCCAACTGTCCCTAGATGTAGAAGTTGCATTGTCATTTCAAATTGATGCAGAATATGTTCACCATCATAGGTCTATGATTTTCTAGTCTTGGATGTGATCCTGTGTTCCTACTAAATTCTGTAGATTACAGGAGTGTGAGGCACTATAAGAATGTAACTTTTTTCCCCTATGTATTCATTTTATATGAGCAACTTAGTACAAATAGAGGACATATTTGAATTTTTGAATTTGAAATGCCAGTGCACACACTTCTTTTGAAACTATGGTCTTCTGAAAATCATGCTTGTATTGCAAGACACAGTGTACCTTCACATCACTGAAGTTAGCTCTGCAGTTCAGTTGGAAATTTGGAGCTGCTTAAGTACATACACCCCAGGTCATATCAACCAGGCTGGAGTGCCATGTCAGTGTGATGGTCATGGCTGGAGCCTGGTGTAAACTGAATAACAAGTAATGACACTTTTTCTCAAAAAAGTTTGTGTCATACATGGTGATCTGGGTACTTAGAGAATGGGTTTGACCAAATGTCAGGGGAAATAACATTACTGGGTGCAGTGTAGACTCTCTTTAATTTTAGAGTTTAAGCCAGAATGCAGCTGTGCAAAGATGTATTAGAGTAAGTATGTTTTATTTTAGTGATTTAGCTTATGAATTAAATACTGTAACAACTCAAAGGCCTAGGCTAAAAAGGAATAATAGTGTTTGCATTCTGTTTCTAAATGTGAATTCATGTACTTCTTTCATGTTTCAGACTTGGATATTTGTATCATTTCTCTCATTCTGATCCTATTTTTATAGGCTCTGTCTTTGTGCCCTGATCAGACCCAACTTGGGTCTTCAAATGGTTCTTTCCCTAGGCTCCCCCTCTCTTGTCTTGTTTTCTAAATTTATTTCCTCCTCTCATACTTTTGTGGTCTTTTTCTCTCTGAAGATCTTTGCCTAACCTCTCCCTTTTCTCACTTTGACAATACTTTTTCCTTCCCTTTATTGCCCAATGTAGGACAGTGCTGTTGCAGATAAGGATAGCACCTTCACTCTCTGCCATTTGCAGTACTAGCAGCAGGTAGGAGAGATAAAGAAACTCTGCTTCTTACTTTCACAGCTCTAAAGAAAGGTTGGGAGCAGCAAGATTTTTTGTTACAGAAAACGGAGAAGCCTTTTCATTTGTCATCCTTACCTAGAGTGCATAGCTGCCCTGTGGGAGCATTGTCAAGATGGGGCAACATTAGGCAGCTTGGTTAGGAATGAATCAGCATGTGGCAGCTTCTGCTCATGGTGTTTGCTATCTAGACCTGCTTCTAAGCATAGGCAAAGGAGAGCGGTGGGTTAGAGCCATAAGTACCTGTGGGCTATCCTTGTGTCTGCTTCTGTCATGGCTAAGAGGTTTGGTTAACCTACTCCTTAAATGGGAGGAATACAGGGAGGATCAGGGTTAGGGGAAGGAGTTGCTAGTGGATGGCAAAAGCTTCAGAGAAAGAAAAAAAGCTGCTGCATTCAGAAGCCCTCCACTACCTCAGTGGCAGCAGACCCTCCCTCCAGGGTGACTCCACTCCAGAGCTTTTTTCTCAGCTTTCAGTCCTGAATCTGTTGAAGATGTCCCTGTTCAGTGCACGGAGGTTGGACTAGATGTCCTTTAAAGGTCCTTTCCAACCCAAACTATTCTATGATTCTGTGAATTGTCTGATGCGCAACATTCTTCCACAATAGCAGTAGCAAGCATCCAGTCAGTGCTGGAAGAGGATGCAGTATTCATTCATTCATTCATTCATTCATTCATTCATTCATTCATTCATTCATCATGAAATGCCATAGCATAGCATATTTTGAGTTACTACCTCAGACTCACAGTTACTTGTTTCAGGGTTTTGGACTACTGAATGAGTCCCGTGGAAAGGGAATGTTGCTGTTTTGCCACTTCCATTATGTTATCTTTTCCAGTGCAATTACCAGCTAATTCAAAGCTCTTTGTGTTAAGCTAATAGCTTCTCATTCACTGAAGTCAGCCACTCCTCTTTGTGCACTGTTCATATGCTTACCAGTCGCCCCGACCACTTACCTATGAAGAACGTTTATTTTTTTTCTGAGTAGTGGCTCATCATAGACAAATCATTAATGGAACATCAAAAAGATCTCATCTGTTAGAGTTGCATATGGGTAAGATCACAATTACCAAAAGCCTCTTTTTTCCCCCTATGCTTATCCGTACAATAAATGTAGTTGTCAGCAGGATAAGTTCACACATCGGATAAGGTCACAATTTCATTTAGTGACAACTTCCAACAGCGTGAACTTACAAGGTTCGATTTATTAAAGAGTCAGAAAGGATAAGATCACTGCATGGCCAGCCTGATTTATCAGGGTTTGACTGGAGTACTTGAATAGAGAATGTCGTATTTCAAGTTTATGTTCAAAATTGTAGTTTAGTATGTGTTATGTCTCAGAGACTTGAAAATTGAGGGAGGAGAATTTAGAGAAAGTATCTCAATAATGAAGTTTATGTCTGCAAAGCAAGTGTATGAGCACTGAATATTGGAACCACCTTGTTAAGAATCATAGAAGTGGAAATGGGATAGTTCTCTGCTATCAGTGAACTGCTGTGTGCAAATGTGTATGTATTTGTTCGTTATAATGGAGGCAATCACCGGGCAAATATTAATTGCAGATTCTTCCTGTGCTTACAGGATGGCAGGCAGATCTTGGGCTGGATGGTGCATAAGAACTTCTAAGAGTGTTTTTAACTTGCTCAGTGGCTTCAGAGCAGTCCTTGTTTGAAACCACAACATATACGATTTCTGTGCCATGCAAAAATACTCATTAGAGAGCCAGGTGGCTGTGGACTTGAAATATGCAAAGAAGGAGCCATTTGCTAGTGGAAATTGGTAGAGCCCCATGATGTCAAATAACCAGTCTCTAATTATAACAGAGGAAGAGCTTACTCATTGTTTTTAACTGACTCCACTTAGAAAGCTGTTCCTGATTTAAAAAAAAAAAAAACAAATACAAACCAAAACAACAACAACAAAACAAACCCTACTGCCAAAGCTATCAGCGCCTTTCTTAGAAATGTTAGACGTGTATAAATCTGGATACAGCTCTTTCTGAATGAAGTTGTTCTATTTTTCTCCCACAAAACACTATTCATTATTCACCTTCAGATATACACTCCTTTTTTTCTTACTCCAGAATGTGGGTAGATGGATCAAAGCCAGTGTTATTTTGTTCCAGAAATATTATGTATAGTTTAATTCTTCTGGTATTCAAACTACTGTCAAATCATGTTAAGGTCCAAAAGCTGGTTTTGAGTTCCTGTATGTACTATATGTTTTGTGGAGGATTTTTTAAAAATTATCCTGATTATGATGTAAAACAATACAAAGCTAAACTGACTTCTCTACTTTCTGTTTTATGAAAGCCCTATGTGGCATCCCTGAAACAATAGTATATGTATGAAAAGAATCGTAAATTGAGTCCTTTCATTCTGTTTTTCCATCCACCAAGGTGGCCTAATATCTTAAAAGCCATGGGATGTTTTGTAGCTGTACTAGTGAGTCATGACTTGAGGCTTCTTTTACTGTGCAGCTATCATAAGTCTTTGAGTAATCACAGACTTTAAAAGTATGCTACATCAACAAGATAAGAGAAACAGCCCACAGCACTAACAGCATTATCTTTTACCAAAATTGATTAGCCCATACAATGTGTCTCAAATATTTTGTATAAACTTACTCAGCATGCTGGAAATAAGTGTGTTCCTGAAGAACAAGCTGGAAAAAAAATGCTTTGTCTATAGCCAGGAAAGGACAAGTAAATATCACTAAATAGAATGTCTTTTTAACTAATTATTTTACCTAACTTGCAAAAACTGAAAGCAGAGCATCACTTCCTCTCTACTAATATTTCTTAGTGCTGCTTCTGTTATACTTCTTGCTGTCCTTTTTAATCAGAGAGCTGACAAGTCTAGGATGAAAACAGTAAAATAAAACTGCTTTTCTACTTTGCCATGGGAATGATGAGTATATCACATATTTTTTCCAGGGGTGTGAATGAATTCTATTATAATTTGCTCTTACATGAAGGAACATTATGTTTGGTACTGAGGTGGTGTGTTGCAATTGCTGACTACTAGAAACACCTAATAGTGTTTGGCACAGAATCTTCTGCTTCCTTTTGGCTGGAGCGTGGATTAAAGGAAGCTGCAACGGTTTTTCATCCTTTCTTTCCTTTTCCTGCCCACAAGTTAGAATCTCCATGGACAAGCATATGTAAAGAGTCAGTACCAGCTGAGTCTTTACACTTCTTACTGCAAGTGGTGATACAGCAATGAAGCCTCAGATCCTCTTCCTTCTCCTGATGTAATCTCTTAAGATCCTGAGCAGTTGTGCAGGGATGGTAGCTGCAGAGAGCACTTCAGACTTGCATCTGAACTTCTGAGGCTGAAGGGGAAAATCTTGTTTTGCTAACACATTTTTCAAACCCTTTCAATTAACAGTCACAGGGTGAGATTCTCTTTTCTTCCAGCAAATGCCCTTGAAGTCACACATTGCTTGATACCACAGGTATGGCACTTAAACCACTTAATCCTTGTGAGAAGTCAGTGGTGAGTAGGGGACAGCCCCAATTACATCAGTGGGAGACTGCCCCCCTCTGTGCCACAGTTTTGATACCATTCACCAAGTAGGAAATTTCAGAGGAGAAAAATGTTGTAAATGAATGCAGAAAAGTTGCAGGCTGTGTTATTTTTTAACTCTAAAGAAAAAAAGATGTTCAGTGGGAGGAAAAAAAAAAAACCTTTGCCAAAGATCAAATATAATTGCTGAACCTTGTACAAGCATAGCCAACTTGCCTGGTTTTGCCAAAACATGAGAGCAGATTATTCTTCCAAATGCTGACATTCATCCATAGCATTAAAATGGCTGCTGGTCATGGTGACAAG
The DNA here is from genome assembly GCF_003031625.1 of Empidonax traillii. Taxonomy (NCBI): domain Eukaryota; kingdom Metazoa; phylum Chordata; class Aves; order Passeriformes; family Tyrannidae; genus Empidonax; species Empidonax traillii. Next base: position 457,575 of record NW_020955511.1, read on the forward strand.
AGAGAAATGCCTTTTGGGGGAACTGTTGTTACCATGTCTGTAATCTACTACTCTGTCATAGTGTTCTAAGTGGATGGGAAAACACAAGTTTCAGTACAATTCAGCATGATGTGGTGCAGTGGCTAAACCACAGCGTTGTCAACGCTGAGATCTGGGTTCGATTCCCGGTCAGGGACACTCCCCGGGCAGATGGAGCTCGTTAGCCCTGTAAGGCAATCCATCTACGTCCTGAGGACCTCGCTGCCACTGTCCAAGCATGCTTGGCCCCGGCAGATGAACCTCAGGATTAAAGGGTGAGCTCAGTTCCGCGCACACTGTGTCTCACCTAAAAAATCCAATGCGCAGGCTGGAAGGTGGAAAGACCTTCCCCGGTTCTTCGTTCGCGAAGAGACTGGCCATTATTTATCCCATCTGTAGTACATTCAAAGTATTCATATATATTGAAATGTATTGCCCAAACTACTGCTTGGAACTGTAAAAAAAGAGAATGAAAGAGAGAAAGAATCCATATTAGCTTATTTAATTATCAACTGAAGGGAAATATTACATGCTTGGGAAAAAAATCTTGTTTTTTGATCTTGTTTTTGTCTCAAACTTGAACTATTTATTAGGTATAAGATTCATATTATTAATCTTATTTAAAATATAATGTGTAATGATGTGTACCTTAAAACTTCGGTAGGTTTTTGGATATCACTGGATGATCTGCCCTAAGTTTGTCGTTCTTAATCCATTAAAAGACAGACCTGCTTGTAAATCCACAGGTACAGATAAGGAGTCACTGTTTGACTGTGTCTGAACTCTTTTCAAATGAGAAATGTCAGTGGCAGAAAGGGAGGCTGAATTATTTTTTAAAAGGGTTTTCAAAGATTCTCATGATTCCTCTGGTATCAGTTAAATGTGACATGTCCATAGACATGGCTGTTTTTTAGTGTGTGAAAGCAAGCAAATGCTGCAGTTTTCATCTCTATGAAGAGAGAAAATGCTGCAGTATGGCTAAGTGATAAACACGTTACCTTGGAATTTCTCTCTTCCATAATTAACATATAAAGAGTTTTTTTTAAGTTAATATAGTTTTTAACAATGTGACTGTGAGAAGGAAAAAATGCATTTATGCGTTTTTGTTTTTGGTTTTTTTTTTTTTTTGTTTGGATGCATATATATCATGTGTAAATTAGATATAATTAATCCATAAGCTTTCCTGCTCACATACTGCCTTTTAAAATGTCATAGCACTGTCATGATGCGGACTCACCCACATACATAGAAGCTTTTGTAAACCAATACAGCTCTATTTCCTAGATTTGTTCCAGTTTGCAGGAAGGATCTGATGCACAATTTTACGTCGAGTAGTTTTGTAATCTGCAACACTCAGAGGTGAAATTTAGATTTCTGTGCTTGAAAGTTGAAGCTGAAGCCAAGTCATCTCTTTGGAAAACCGTCAAGATTAACCCCTGTGGACAAGGAAAAGCTTTGCAGCCTAACTGTATGTAAATCCAGGCATCTATGGGAATGGTTAGCTTGGGGAAGTCTGTGAAGGCTGCCTGTGAGCCAGGAGTTACTCACTTCCTGCGGACCAAGGTTCATTTCACAACAACCACCAGTTTTAAATCTGTGACGAGTTGACTCCTTACACAGTTGGACTTTACTCTGTTTGTGGAAAACCACCATCCTGATTTGGGGTAGAGTTTTTGAGACGTGATGATGCAAAAGACAGGAAACACTGTTTCATCTGTTTGGTATGGAAAGAGAGGAAGGGGCTTTAGCAGTCGTGGAAAATATGTCCTAAGAAATCATGGGTACAGCAGAATCACGGTGAGCTCTGCTGTTCATTAGAACAACAGATTTTTTGCCTACCTTCAGGAAGGGCAAAGCTTGGAAGTGCAAGAACATGGAAAAATGCAGTTAAACATCTAACAAGAAAAGCACAGATAAGGCTCTCCTTGTTCCGTTCTATCCCTCTGAAAGTCTGAAACCAGAATTTATTATAACCGTTTTAGAAAATAATTAGAAATTATGTATATAAATATAACTGTTGCTATATTTTTTATTGAAACACTTGTTCATAGAAAAATAAGCTTAGTGAAGAGACTGCTTTCAAAGAAGGGTTGTCCAGACTATTTTTTCGATCTTGAAATGAAGTGAAAAAAATATGGGGGAAAAAGGTGGTGACTGAATTTTATTTTTCCCTCCATGAGAATGATCAATTGCGTATTATTCTTTCTCTTTACTGGAAAATACAGAAAAGTTAAGGTGAGCTAAAGAAACAAATTCACTTTTAAGTGTTAATTTTTAAGATCTTATTTTCAGAAATAAAATTTGTTTTTAAAGATAAAAAATCAAGGTAGTATACACTAAAAATCATTATACAACCTCCCTATTGCTTTTACATATTTTGTGTTGTAACTTTAAGCTAACAATTAAAAGTATTTTTGATCTAATTCTGAAATGTTACTTCCTGTCAAACCTCACTCAGTTGAAATTCCTGTTTGTAATTGTAGTAAATGTTTTTAATAGTATCTCAGAGATATTGTGGATTTATATCGCTATATGGTGTGTCTCTCAAATTTTTAGTAGCTGCATGCTTCAAAATGTGATCTCATGCAGCAAAATGCATCAGCAAGGTTAATACACCAGGTGTGGCTGCTACTGCACTCCCTCCTTTCAGCTATCATCTCCCCCCCTCCTCAGCACTTCTTAAGAACTTTTATGAAATGGCTATTCTGAAAAAAATTGTTTTCAGACTCTAATGTGTGTGAAAAGATGCAAGAAAGGAACGTGATTTTCTAAACCGAATTTGAATAGAATTATAAGGGAAAAAGGTTTGTTTTTCTCTTGCAGGATGACAAGATCAGTTGTTTTTCAGACAAGCATAATTAATTCTCATTATATTGGTCCTCAGAACATTGTGCGTCTAAAACCAACACAAAGGCAGAGGTGGTTGTTGTCAAGGCATGAGTGAAAGTACTCTCAACACTGCTTGTTTTCTTTGTTTGCAGGAGAGTTGGAGGTGGTCCAGAAAGACGGGGAGCGAAAGATTCAGAGCCGGCAGCAGCTTCCGGTTGGAACAACGTGGGGGCCTTTTGCTGGCAAGATGGATCTGAATAATAACACCTTGGTATGTAGATGCTCTGAGACAGTTCGCTTTGTTATATTGTGTGTTGTTCTTTAGGGAATAGCCTGAATTGCTACTCAGGCGGAGCATTTGAAAACAGGCATTGTTAGCTTTAATGGACAGTGGTATTTGGCTCTTTTCCAATTAGTTCATCTATGGCAACCATCCATGTGAAGTTATTTGGAGCACAGGTTAATAGTATTTAACTTGTTATTTTACAGGAGGGAAATGTCACTTCCTTGTTTGCTGAACCAAGCTGTTGTGTTTCAGTAGTAATATCTGATTTTTTTAGTGGATTTTAATTTTTTATAGCATTAATTGTTGAATACCTGGTTTATACTAACAAATTACATAAAAATAAATTACTACTTTATTTTAAGATAAAATTAATTAAATTTACCGTACTGTTAATGTAACTAAATATAGAAAAATCTTCCATCAAATTAACATTTTTTGAAAGGCATCAAAAGACACCTGTCATATTCTGTATTTGTCTTGTCTTTTCTTCTGATTGCAGAAAGTATGTGAACCATATTACTTAAAAGTAATGCTTTCCTGGCCTCAGTTCAGTGCAAAGAAAATCATATCATTCCTAGGTCTTCATTTCTTCTTTGTTTGTATTGGTTTTAAGTCTGAGGTTCAAAATTATTTGTGTATAGTTCAGATTAATTTTCTGAGAATATCAGGAAGGAAGCAACTAATATCTCTAGGAGAAGGATTTAAACAATCTTGGAGCATGCATTGCATTGCCCTGTGGGATACTTCTGAAGAACCATTATCTACAGCTTGATCACTGTTTGCTCTTACAGACTTTGCATTGAATGTATTTAGCATAATGACCTGTGGAACTGTTTTCACAGAAGGGGATTACATATATTTGGGGTACATAAATCGGTGCTGTAAATGGAGAAGCTGAGCTTCCCAGCATTCACCAACACTAGGTATTGTCCTGCCCTTGGAGGACCTGAAGAGAGTGAGGGACACTGAGTTGCTCATGAATCATCTGGGACAGTGTAAGAAAGGGGTTATATGGACATGGGAGAAAAGTGGGGAAACTGATAGTCTTTAGCTCCTCTATGTAGAACCTATGCCTGAATATTAGAGTTCTCTTTCTAAGGGCTTGCTGAATAGGATATGTGCTACTTTCTGTAAATGTGCATATTAAAATTTGAGTGAAACATTAATCCAAGTACATAGTAGCCATTTAAAATCTTAATATTTTGCACTCTTTAGCATAATTTCTTGATCAAAAGGTGCTAAGAAATGTTACAGAAAGTGGGATGGAAACTTTGTCTAAGTTTCCTAGAGTTCAGTATTCCCAACCCAGATCAGATTTCCCATTCAGGCACCTGAATAAAGAACAGATTTTCAAAAGTACTGCACAGTCAAAATGCCTTATTGTTAGAAAGGAGAAACTGGAAGATTTGAATACTTGTGTCCATTTTCTCCATCCATTTAATTTTTATTTCTGATAAACACCTGTAATTCAAATAATTTTCTAAACTCCTCTATTACTACTTTCATCAACTTTCATGTAACCAAAACCTTAGTCCTGTTGTAGTTTAAAGTCAGTGCACAATCCATACCTTAGGAGAATTGCTAGTTTGATGTGGTCCCTATTTCCCTGTCCGCTTGTACCACTTCCTCAGGTATTTACGATATGAAGATAATGTTTAAGTATATGAGATGACATTGATAGACTCTTTACTACAAAATTAATCATTATCAGATATTCTTAGGATTAATTTACAACGTCAGCTGTCAAACATGTTTCACTTTTGTTGTTTGATGGAGACATGAAGCAACTACAACACTTACAGGAAGAGCTTGCTTCCCCTTTGGTAGCACAGGCATATATTAAGGTCTGTTATTACTTTGTAAATTTGTCACTTTTACCGTATCAAAAACATTTCGCTAAGATATTTGGGTCTTAACAAACTGGTAATAAGGCAGTGAACAGAACTGACAATTTGGTGATTGTAATGGGATGGAATAGCTTTCTCAGAGTAGTTCAGAGAGATGTGGGATGAAAATCTTAAGGACTTTTTTCCTCTAAACTTTCTTTAAGCTGGAAGGATAATTTGTTTCTTATCAAATTAAAACCCATAAACTCTATTTTTGCTAACACTTGAAAGATTTTACTTTTACCTACAAACATAAATACATTTGGAAATCTGAAAAGGTTCCTGTAACAGGAGTTTCATCCTCAGAAATATTGTTTTGTCCTCTGAGCCAATCCATCCTTTGAAAAAGCCAAAACTGAACAGGATATCATTGTGAGCAATCTGATTTAACTTCGAAGTTGGATCTGACTTTGAAGTTTGCCCTGCTTTGAGCGGGAGTTTGGACTGGATGACCTCCAGAGGTCCCTTCCAACCTGAATTATTCTGTGATTCTAAGTATTGTTTCTTTTTCTCAAATATCAGATGTTTCCTGTAATCCTACATTTGTTACTTTAGAATGCTGTGTGAAGAAATGTAAACCTTTTGATCAACTTCAATGTACTGTTAAAGCAACAAAATCTCAGCACCAGCTTCTACATATTTTTGGTTGTATCTTTTTTTTTCCTTGAAATGATTAAGATTTATTTTTTTTTTTTATATTTGATTACTTATCTCCCTATTGTACATGTTCTCTGTTGTTCATAAGGGGAGTTGCAATTCTTTACATAGATTATTTATATATGTTTTGGAAAGCTCATTTGGGTAAACCCTCTCGTCCCTAAAATTCAATCAAGCTTTCATGAGCAGCTGACAGCAGGTTTAGTTCTTTTCTGAATGAGAACTTCAAATATTTCACTGCTGTAAACATCAAATAATTTTTGGAAAAGAGCTCTAATGTGGATTTTCGGTATAGAGAGAAAAGAAAAGAAAAATTCAGGGACCCTCAGGCGAGTAAATACCATAATTTTTCAGCTGCGGTCTTTATTGGGAAATATGTTTGTGGCTGACTACAAGTACCTTACCTGGCTTTACTATTTGGTGTTAACAATGTGATGCTGCCCCACAGGATTCATTACCTAACTAACAGTTACAGCTTACTTACTACCCTTGCACTCTGCACTGAATACAGCCTGTACATGCAATGTTCTGTCGAAGTATTTCTTGTTTCAAGCAATGCTGTGTTGCTGAATGCAGTCTTACTGCTGTTGGCTCAGGAGACAGAGCAAGTTAATTAATTCAGCCCGGTATTTAATTGAGTCACTGTGCCAGATGTCAATTACTTTTTAGATCTTTCAAGTTTCTATCTTGAAGTACATTAGCAGTATACATCTCAGAGTACTGGAAGGTTGGGTTCCTCGAACAAAAATTATTTAAATGCTGTTCACAATGGTAAAAGGAATAGCAGTATTTGACTTCAGTTCCAGCACTGTCAGGAGATATGGTAGTGCAAGCCTCATATTAGGACTGAAGAATACTCAGATTCTAATAGTAGACTTGAAATAGCTCAGTGACTATTAAAGTTCCTAATTTTTCTCATCCAGGAGTTTAGCCAGTACTCATGAATTACACATAATTACGTTATGTAATAGTGTATGCCATGCATTACTGTTACTGTTGATGAAACAATTTGTATGCAACCACCAGAAATCTTAAGAATGTTGGTTTTAACAAATGAGTCTCAGATCTTGAAACTTCTCTAGGCATTTAATTTTTATTTTATTTTATTTCAATCTGACCTTAAGAACTTCTTAGATCATTACTAAATATTTATAGATATCTATTTAGATACTTTTATTAAATTTCATAGAATCATAGAATCATAGAATAGATTGGGTTGGAAAAGACCTCCAAGATCATCAAGTCCAACCCCTGATCCAACTCCAATTACTATATCATGGCACTAAGGGCCACATCCAATCTCTGCTTAAAAACCTCCAGGGATGGTGAATCCACCACCTCTCTGGGTAGGCCGTTCCAATGCCTGATTACCCTCTCTGTAAAGAATTTCTTCCTAACATCTAACCTAAACCTCCCCTGGCAGA
>NW_020955511.1:465679-555679 GCF_003031625.1 Empidonax traillii
GGGGTTGTTGGGGCCAAAGTGCAGGACCCGGGTGATAGATCTCATTTAATGATCTGTTCCTGTAATTTTGCCAAACTGGCAAGATTCCTCTGCTCTCAGTTGCATACGTAGTTTGTATGTGTCTGCACAATTGGGCATAGAGGTTACTGCCTTCCATTTCCCTCCACTACTTTCACTTTCCATTTACTGTTCCATAATAGTTGATATTCCCAAGAAAATGAAATGCATAGAAATATCTTTTCAAGCCTAGAAAGTGTACATGTTTCCAGGTTCTGTCTGAGATTTAATATAATCTTGCTGTTTTGACAAACAGACCCATGAAGAGTTTGTAGAATACTACTGTCTCTCTACAGCTGGTGAGAACTCAGCTGTAGAAAGGAAGACGACACAATTTTATCTCTAGTTTCACCAGGAAGGCTCCAACTTTGTATGTTGTTGCATCACAGAAGATTCAGTAGTTCATGAGTATCTACAAGCATACAGGAGCATATTTTGAAGCATGAGATTCCTAGCTTGTGACTCCCATCTTTAACAGGAAGGTGGTTTTGCACAAATGCCATGACTAATATGACCATGCAGGTGAGAAGAGCAGAAGATCTCTCTAGGCTGGTCATACAAACTGCTGAAAGAGGAGCTGCTGTGTGTAAGCATATCTAAATTCAAGGCACTAGCAGCCTAGTAAAGAAAAAGCCATTCACTTACCTTTTTCAGCTGTAAATATTTTCCCTGTTTGAGGGGGAATGAGGCCCTTGGAAATGAAAGCAGCAGTGAACCACATAGCCCATGATGGACATCGAGCAGTGATTGCTCCAGCAGCTGTGTGGAGGCGTTCTGAGATGCCTTTTCCCTTGGCTGCTTCCGTCTAGTTTTTGGTGTTAATCTGTGCCCATGGCATGGTTTTGTGAAGCAAAACAATGAGTAGCTGAATGCAGCCCCCCATTCTCATCTCCTTGTCTCAGGGAGGAGCATGCGGGGCAGGCCTGTTCTGGCCTGATAAGGAAAAGAGGATTCAACGTGGCTCTGAAGGAAATCCATAGGAGGAGAGTGTGGACAGCTGGGCCAAAGAAGCAGTGGGACACAGCAGGCACCCTTTAAAGGGATCTGAGAGATTCAGCACCGAAGAGACACTTTGTCTGGAAGACATGCTCACAGACATGTGTGACCGGATAGCCTGTGAGGGGCTGAGGATCCAAGGTTCAGAATGCAGCAAAGTTACTCACTACCTCATCTGGGACTGGTCACTTTGGGTCAAAAACCTTGTGTAGGTTAGACACTGACTTTAATCTTCAGAGTTGCAGCACGAGGGTTTTCTGGTAACTTTGGTTGGAGGTGCTGCATGGCCATGGAGACAGCCAGTAATCTGTCCACAATCAGGGTGTAGCCAGTCTGTAGCCTCTGTTTCTCTTGTTCAAACGTAGAAAGGGATAAGGTAGATTTTATCTTTCGATATTTAGCTGCAAATGAAGATTATGGCTTTTAATATTGCAGAGCCATTTTTATATTTAATTACCAAAAATAGTGTATTGTGTACTGAACCTTGATTCTAAAATTTATTGTACTGATTTTACACCTTTAAATGTGTCCAATGACTACAAAAGCATTTCTTTCTCATTTTTACTACTATTACTGTCAGGTTTTCCTCATCTAGAACTAGTTTAAGATCACTTTCTTCTGTCTCAAACACAAGCAGATGATGTTGTTGTAGCACTTCAGGACAGCACATGATGTCACACCAACAGCCAGGTAGGTGCTGGTCCACTGTGCATGTGTTGGAGTTTGTCACTCAGAACCATAGAATCATTAAGGTTGGAAAAGACCTCTAAGAACATAGAGTTCAGCTGTTAACCCAGCACAACCACGACATGTCCTCCAAATGTTTTTTGAACTCTTCAGAGATGGCAATTCCAGCACTTATCCAGGTAGCCTGTTCCTATTACTGACCACCCTCTCAGTGAGGAAAGTTTTCCTATTATCTAATGTAAACCTTCTCTGGCACAACTTGAGGCCACTTCATACAAACTGAAACATTTCAAAATATTGAGATGTGCCAAGATGATGTGGACATCCACATGGCCATCCACAATGGTCTTTGAGAACATGTCACCTCACAATGCCTCACGTTTTACCAAATGCTCTCCCATTTATATAGACATGTAGTTGAGGTGAATACAGTAATAGAAAGACTTTTTTTAAAACTTTGGTGCATAATTTAGTTTATACACTTTTATTAAAAAAAAGATATTTCTGCTTTTTTATTTACATTTACATAAAATAGTTAATTTAAATATGTTACTAATATGATAACAAGACGTGGTAAGTATCTGAATAAACACTTGTTTCAGAAAATGCTGAAAGCACTTTTTCCCAGCTTGAAGATTTTGTTTCCAGATCGCAAATAGGTGATGAAGCAACCTGGTACATTAAAAGAAAGATCATCTAGATCCTACACCTTTGTCTAAATGCTAATTGTCCATTGGTATTAGTACTGCACACCATTACCACAGCTGTAATTTTATATTATTAAATATTTAAGGGACATAGAAATAAGACAGGATTGAAATTACATCTTTTTTTCCTTCATTTCTGAATGGGTGATTTCCAGAATGTAGTATTATGTCAACAGAGGATTTTTACATAAAAGTGTTCTTGCTTTCTAATCTCTTTTCCTTGACTATAGCTCTTTTTAAGGGGGCCATATACCCATGGTACATTTTGACACCTGTTTATCAAAACAGCAGAACTTTAGCATTTGTTTAAAACTAGTCACTTTGAAAGGTTTTTAAAAATAATTCAGTTACTTGGTGCTTGCTATAAGCAGCTCCATTGAGCAGAATTTATCCTAATACTACTGTTATTTAGTAGTAGACATTGCCAGTCATTCCCATTAAACTAACTTAGTTCCCTGGGAGAACACTCAATAAACCCTCTGTCCTATTTTGGCAAGCTGAGAGCAGAGCAAGGGGATGGCCCAGCAGGAGAGATAAAGCGAAGTCAGGAGCCTAGAACAGAAAAAAAAGGCAGGAATATTTGGTCCAGGGCCTCTCAGACATCAGTAGAGAGAGATGCTATCTGAAAGTGCCAGGCTCTTGCATTTTAGGATCACAGAATCACAAAATATGCTGAATTGGAAAGGACCCACATGTTTACAGAGAATCACTGCAATAAACTTCAGTAGCAACGTATTCTTGTGCTTCTAGACTGTCTTATCTTAATAATTTTCTAGCTAGTCTCATCTTCTCTGTACCACAGGCTTTAAGACTCAAATACTTATTTAGCAAATGTAGATTTTGCTAAATTTATAACACAGATTTTATAATGTGATGTGGTCTTATTTTAAAACATCATACAAGACAAATAATTTATCTCTATTTAGGGTCATTCATGTACCTCATTGCACTGCAATATCAAAAAGGCACTAGTTCTGTACCCATATTTAAGATGAGGAATTTAACATTAATGTTGTCCTCTGCGGAAATTTTTTTCAATTCATGCTTTTTATAATGATACCTCTTCTTACTTATGAAACATAAGTATTATAGACAAAGCAGGTATAAAAAGTCAGATTTAAATATTCAGCAGTTTTTGAAATAACTTCCTTCTCACTAAATGTTAACACTATTTTTTTATTCTAAAATAAAATTCAGTTTCTAAAATGTTGGCACATTTGTTTTTCAACAGTTTCACATTCATAGAACAAGCATGGGAAATTTCATCAATTTAGTGGAATATAAAACTATGAAGGTGCTTGTGTCTGCTAAGATGTTTACATTGTTAAGCCAAGACTTTGGTAGTTACAGTAGACACTGAAATGAAAGAACCAAAGGCTTGTGCTCTCTCTCTTTGAATGTTTGAAAATAAAATGTCCTGGATACTCCTGGGTATTTTGGGGGCTATTACATATAAAGCTATGCTTGCCCAAGGATAGTTAGCCTTAGTCTGCATTGGTAGAGGAAAAAAAGCACTTTGATGCTGTTGCCTGTGGAACTGTGGTAGCACTTGTGTTCCACTCAGTATGATACTGATACGTGCTGTCTGGACATACAAATGCATAGGATTATGAAAACATCAAGGGTGCTTTCCATAAGATTCAAGGAGGCAATAGTGAGCAGTTGTTTGGAATAAAAGTGTGTTGTAGAGAAAATTTTGGTGTGAAAAGAAAATTCCCATTTTGGTGGTGTCAAAATTTGTTTGTGTTAATAAAAATGCAGACCAAGATACCATATCATAGTAACAATAGCAGTATTTGAAATAATTGTCTATCTTCGTTTAAATAAAAGAATTACTTCTTACAAAAGAATGGACCAGTGATTTCACTTAAGACAGTGGCTCCTTGCCATTGCATACAGCATGACGGAATGATCAAAATTCCAAAGGTCATTTCCTTTTCTGTCTGAATATGTTTAAGAGAAGTAACCTGCGAATTTTCAAAAATGGTGGAAATAAAGGGTATTTCTAGTTGTTTTATTACCAGCAAAATTAACTGTGTTTTGTGAAAATATGGTTTTGAACAGAAAACAAAAAATCTCGCAATATTTCTAGTAAGTATAATTAGCACAATATGTGTGAATACATAAATATATAAAAAATAAATATGTAAACATAAATAAGTAAAAATAAATATAAGTATGTATACATATACATATATATACAAACAGTGTGATTGTGAGTATATAAAAATAGCCTATTCTAGTCAGAAGAAAGTATTGATTGTTACTATGTCCTAAAAATCATTGTTCAGCTTTAGCTCCTCTTCTAATGACGTTGTAGCATCACATAGCCGGTAGCGAAATGTGTCCTTTTCCAGATGCAGCAGATCTACTTTGCACCACCAAAATATGGGCAATTCAGACCTTGGCCTGAGAAATTCAGTGCTGAATGAAGTTTGTAAATGTCCTGAGTCTCATTTATTAAGCCGGGAGAAAGGTTCATCAGTCTAAACCAGTGGTGGCTCCTCAGGCTCCAGAGAAGCTCCAAAAACAATTAGTGCCAGCCACTGGGGCTCCAGAGCAAAGAGCAGGGGAGGCACCGTCACTTTCTGTCCTTACCCTCTCTAACAGCCCCAGACCAGGTGCAGCAGAGGAAGGGCTGCACAGCTAGTACTCTACCTGATGATATTATTTACTTGTAGAGGTTTTTGCTGTGACCTGATATTCCATACATGATATATTATATGCATTGCCCCATCGGATTTTATATAGTTTCAGATTTATATTGTTTCATTGGTTGTAGCAAGGTAGGAATTGGTCTCTTCTCTCAGCAGCTAGTGACAGGACAAGAGGACATAGCCTCAAGCTGCACCAGGGGAGTTTCAGGCTGGACATCAAGAGGAATTTCTTCTCAGAAAGGGTGAAGGTCAAACAGTGGGATTAACTGCCAAGGGAGCTGGTGGAGTCACCATCCCTGAAGGTGTTGAAGAAATGACTGGACAGGGTGCTTAGTATCTAGTTGACAAGGTGGTGATTTAGTCACAGATTGGACTCAGTGATCTCACAGGTTTTTTCCAAATTAAATGTTTCTCTCATTCTGTGATATTCATATCCCAACTTAAATAACTGAATATTAATTAATAAAACTTGTATCCCCTTTCTTTTCACTAATACATTTTATCATGTGTTCCACAGACTAGAATTAGGAGAAATATTTCAACGTATTTACAAAATGCCTCATAACTTCTGAATCATTAAACATAGTTATAATTTTTTGAGCTCTTTTAACAAACTTAGGGAATAATTGAGTTTTGCATAGACAAAATGCTGCCTGTTCAGTACTGTAAGGGAAGGGTAGCATTCTGAACACTACTGATACATTTAGAATAAAATACATAACATATGAGATATCATCATACTTTATGTAGATGATTCTCACTCTGAGACTGTCTAACAATTTAAAATTCTCCCTGCCAGATTAGTTTTTGTATCTTGTCTTTGACATTTGATTTGATATTTGAAATGCACAGAAGACGCATTTTATTTTTAAGCTTTTATTTTTAATAAAAGCTTCATGTATGTTAATAATTATTATTTATGTATTTCTTTATGCTCATTTCACATTTCCCAAAATAATTTTTCTTCTTTGAAGCTTTCTTTTCCACATGAGTCTCTGATTTGGGAGATGAGTGACCACTTTTTTTCAAACACTAAACTAAAACTCCTGCCATGTGTGAGGACATTAAAGACAAGTTTAGGGGAGCTGAGGGAGGTGTGCCTTGAAGCTGGGGAGGTGAGGAAGGATCCTTCCCTCTCTCCCCCTCCTGCAAGCTGTTGTTCTCACTTTTGGAAGAAAACTGGGGCAAATTACCATAAAAGAAAGAGAGCAATAAAGCAGAAAACAATAGTAGATCCAAAATGTCTTAGTTCCTTCTTTTCTGCTTGTGTTGAAGCTGGCTGGTTCTACTATTGCTAATTTTTAATTCTGCATTAGACCTCATAGTGTGTCTTAGTCTTACTGATTTGCTTTTATGGTGTTTTTGTCTCTTGGATGTGGTTGCACTTCCTACATTAAATATTGGATCTTGTTGTTTATATGTGTTACATTCCAGATTGTATTTTTCTCTTTGGGGATCTGCTATTTTACTCTATTCCTGATTCCCTTCTCACTCTAGTCAATCCCCATTCCCTCCTCCAAGAAGAAATACTGTCTTAATTCTGTATGCATCCACAGTGGAGTGTTCCCCTCTCTTCTTGGATCCACCTGGATCATGGGCCACGGAAGAACATGATAGGTTGCATTAAGTGAACCTTCCAGACTCAGCAAGGTATCAGCAGGGAAGATTAGGTTAGATACAAGAACTTCCTAATTTTAATGAGACTAAAAAGCTGGAGGTGATTCAGGAGGTTGCAGGAAATCTGTGGCTGGTGTGTTTAAGAACAGGCTGGACCAAGACGACAGGAGTGGTGTAGGCGCAGCTGAACTGTGGTGTGGGGGAAGGAAAAGGACCAGATGACCCTGTGGCTTTTGGCACCTTGATGCTGAGAAATGTCTGCAGCCAACTTCGCTTGTTCAGCTGCCCAGAAATGCCTGCAGGTAGCTAAAATCTTTCAAGATTGGCTTTAAAAGGCCAGAACGAGACACTGTTTTTTGTAGAAGATGGCAGATGGGATGTTACAGGAAGCTAGACAGTTGGTCACACTGCATAGGGTACCGTTTTCAAAATCTAATTGAAATGTAACAAGGCCTAGCTGAGAAATAAGGAAGTAACTGCTATATTTCTTTGGCATGTCCCTTCCCAACTACCTGCAGGTTTTTTTCTTCTGAATATTATCCCTTCCCAAACCATTTTCTAGCTAACTAAGGTTAGAATTAACATTCTGTGTATAGCCAAATATTAAATCAGTGTAGTTTTCAAAACATTACATTCGATTTTATTTAGGACTTTGTTTCAAAGCTTTCTGTACCTCTTTTTTAAGGAATACTGTCTAACTTATAAGGATCATTGTCCCAGGTTTCTAAGGATCATTGTCCCAGGTTTCTGTGTCACACATTTTCAGAGTGAGAGCAATGGTATTTCATTTCAGGATGCCAAGTGTGAGCACTTTGATCTGGCAGTACAGCATGCCTCAGGGAGCAAGCTAAATCTTGATTTTTATAGTCAGTCATCCACTATCAGGTACCAGAGCCCCGATTAGCCAGGCTGAAAAACAGAGAACACGCCATAGGTTGGATGTGGAAATATTTGTGAGAGGCTCTTGGCATCACTGGCATCCTCAGAGCTCATTTTGTGCTTCTGTGCTAGCAAATCTCAAATGCATTTAGAAACAGTACCTGTGTGCATTAAATGACTGCACATGCACTGATTACTTTTGAAACCACTTCCCCCTCCACCACCACATTCGGCAGTGGAAAGTAAGAAGAATATCCATGTTTTCAAACTTGACCTCACAAATGTGAGGTGTGGTTGTGCCTCCTTCACATGTGCCTCCTTAACATTCCTCACATTCCCTCTTCCAAGCTAATTGCTAGCACTTGTTGCAGGATTTAAGTGACTTTGTAGTAGCACCAACTAGCTTGCTCTAGCTAGTGGTGTACTTGGGACTAAATGGCCTTTTTGACCTTAAATAATAATTTCATTGATAGTCATACCAAAGGTGCTTAACTTTCTGTTTGTTCAGTCTTGCAACTATCACTGTAAGGTCTCCTGAACTCTTCTGAGAGTTCAGAATATAGTTGTGATGTTCTCACTGTTTTCTGTGTTTCTCTGGCTGTGAGGCTGGACAGGAGTGTCTCCTTTGGGATAGCTGAAAGGCATGAAGAAGTACAGACATTGATGGGGTGGCATTTGCTGCCCTGACCCACTGTAGCCTGGTATCCAGCCTCATGAGAGCTGCAGCAGTATGCTACCTTGATATTTGCACTTGTATTGGGATAACAAAGATGGCTGAAGTTATTCTTTCAAGGCAGCATAGAGCATTCACAAATCTCTTCCAAATGAAGTATGCACTAGAGATCACAGTTATATGCCTGTATTTTTAACTCTAGCTAGGTGTTTTTGTTTCCATGTGTAGTCTTGGAAAAAAATAAAAAGCAATGAAAGGGAATGCGCCATGACCGCAAATTTCCAACAGTGATTAATAATGCACTTAGGACTTCATTTTGCCTAGCACTGAGCACCACCAGGAGGTGCTGAGCACCCCAAGCTCTCATTTAAAGCAGTAAGGCTGAGGTATGCCTAGCATTTTGTGACACTGAACACTGTAAATACACTCTATGAACCTCTCCATAGAAGATAAATATTTGTTATTTTATTTGACCTTGAAGATGGAACTGGTTTGATAGGGTTAAGGTCAATGAGTATATTATTTTTAGACAAGATACAGAGTACATGGATGGTTCTGCTTTATTTTAGTGTGTTAACATCTGGCAGCATTCTGTGTTCCATATGCTGCTGATTGTCCTGATACATTCATCTTCAGTGATTATCAAAAAGATTTCAGTGCTCTGGAGTTAATCACACATTTGAGAAGACAAATACATGAAGATAAGTAGAAAAGCTGCCTGTAGGTTTCCCTGTATAAGACCAGTATTTGGGCAATCTTGGCAAGTAAGCTATTAATTTAGAAATTTTTTTTTTAAATTACTTAATTAGCTAATGTCTGTAAGAGTGAAAAATAGTGTATTAGAGTTCAGTATTGTTATCAGAATAACATAGAACATTTCTTCATGGAAAACTGATTGTGCCCTTTTAGTTCTACTTCTTGCACACTTGCTTATTTTTGATAATGGTGAATAGTTAAGGGGATTTTAGATTTAGTTTTCCTAGGTTGATAACATTTTTTCCAGGGCTATAAATTATTATTTTCATTCTGTGCTGTTTTGATCTTACATACTAACAGGTTCAGGAGACAAAGACTTAAGAGTTTCACATAGAATTTGCCACATCAAAAACAGGTGTTCCCTTTTACAGTACCACCTTTTTTTCTGAGAATGCAGAAAGTCTGTCACAATCAGAACAAATGTTGAAGCAAAAACCAAAGCAAGCCAGATGACTGTCAACCTTGTGGCTTTTGCTGCAGCCCACCCTTACCTTAGAGACCAGTCCTCTAGGCTAGTCCACCGTGGCACTGCCCATATTCCTGCAAAGAATAATTCAAGTAAGGAAACAGCTGTGGCGCTTACAGTCTAGAAAGATGACCCCTTGCTTCCCACACCTGCTGTCAGACAGCTCATTGCTGCTCCACTGTGTGCTAACAAGGAAGGACCTGATGAAATCAGCTTTGGCCACGGCTCTTCAGGCAAACCCTGGAACCAGAGTCTGTCCACACAACACCTCATGGGACATCTGGTCAATGTAGGCATGGAGAAAGCATCAGAAAGGCCGAAGTGGCAGTCTGCCACGAAACAGAATGTACAGAACAAACTATGGGAGCAACGTTGCTCCTCAATATTTCTCTCTTGATTCAATATCTATAATTTCAAAGAAAAAAATAAAGGCAATGAAGTCTCTTAGGGCATATACCATATCCACTATTCGGATAAAACTTGTTTTATTTTATCATGCACAAATTTGTTTAGATCTTAGCAGTGACCACTCTTCCTATTGCCAATATCTATTAATGATAATTACTTCAAATACTATACTCACTCAGTGATAGCATCACACCATGGTGAGGAAGATTGTGATCTTATCTAAACCTATTCTGTTTAACTCTGACACTCCTTCTATTATAGTGGGGCCCTGATAAGATCATGCCTGTTAGGATCAGACATTAGTTGGAATCAATATTGGAAAATGTGCCTGTTTTTGCTTAATAGCAAAGTTAGTGTGAGGGTCAGAGTGAGATCATTTGTTGGATGAGATTGTACAGCTTCATCTTGTAATGGAAATGTGTTCTTTGCTTCAGCTGCTGGTGAAAAGTAAAAACAAGAGTTCTTTGAAAGATGTACAGCTTTGTTCATAATCACTGTGTAAGGAAGATACAATCATTATTATGACATTTAACATCTGTAGTGCTGCAACATGTTGAGGTTCTAGTTGGGAACTAGTACTCCTTTGTGCTAGACTCTGAACCTGATACTAAAAAGACAGCTGCTGGCCTCAGCTAGCTTAAATCCTGGTTTTAGACCAGACATGAGTACAATGGCAACAACTGTGGGAGGCAAAAGCTAAAATAGTGATAATTAAGATTAGTGTAATAACAGTTACATCACACTAAAGCTGCAGACGTGAGTTTTTTAGAGATAGTGAATGAAAAATGCAGTGAGTTTGCAGATGACTTCAGAGAATTCTTCCTATATGCATTAATCTCTAGCGGAACAAAATACAAATAAATCAGGAGTATTTATTTAGATAGGAATTTTGAAACTTATTTCCTGATAAAGAAGGATGTAATCTAGATCAGTGATGATGAACCCTTTTAGAACTCAGTGCCAAATTTATTTTAAAAAGCTCAGAAGCTCTTGTGCTGCCAACATTAATCTCTCTGTAACAAATTTGGCACTAGTGCCAGCAGTTTATGGTTACTGGTGGAGATGAACAGTCAGAAAACACAAAGCACCATAATGCTGTTTTGCTGAAAAATATGGTTACTCTTTTTATAAGACTTTTCAAGATTTAGTCAAAGAAACCAAAGCAAAGTCCTGAGGGTGTTACATGGGAAATATGAGGGCTACAGTGCCCCTCTCTCCTTATGAACATTAATTTTTACTCTCCAATAAATAAAAAAGTCCATCAGGAAAAATTAAAAATAAAATTAGTAGTGAATCACCTGTTGTTTTGATCACAGGAGTGCAAAATGTGAGTGATGCTAATTCTGTGCCTGAAGTTGCCATCCAAGGGGCTCATGCTTCAAGTGCAAGGCACATGCCATGACTACTAGGCTGCTCCAGAGAGAAAGTCTCCAAGTAATATGTTAATAAATCCTAAATCATTCCATTGTAGAATTAAAACCAATAAAATAAAATTGCAAATTAACATATTTTTTCATTAAATGAGGGTCTATTTGAGTGCCCAGCCCTATATTTAGATAAACTGCTAACACTAGGGTTGTGCTAAGACCTGGGCAGTGTTTACCAACCATTTCCATTTTTCGCTACACAAAGTCAAAAAGTTTTTGGTTTGGAATAGAACATATATACTTTCATGATCTCTTCTTTTTTTATATATATGTCATTACCAGTATCACATATGTGCCAACTGCTAGTTATGTAGAGGTGTAACTGTAATTTATGGTTGTTCGAACACAAAAGTAAGTGGAATGGCAAATGAATAAATCATTGCACCAGTGTTAACAGTAAAAGCATGACTGGACTCACTATCATCATATTGCCTTTCAATTCAATTAAATACCATTGCTTACTCTTTTAACATCATATAGGAAAGCACTGTCAATTGAAATAAAAAAATCTTAAAGGTGGATTTATACAAATGGAAAATTTTCCCTATAAGATATGCATAGGGATATTTGAACTGCCCATTAAGTGAGGCATTTCATGTTTTCATTGAATAGTGCATACTTTTGGATATAATATGTATAATGAAGATGTAGATTTCACTTTACTTTAAATTTTAGTTGCAGTAAAGTAGAGGGAGAAGCAGAGCCATTTTGAAATCATCCCTGAACGAAATGGGAAGAATGTGCCTTTGAAAGAAATTTGAAATATATCAAGATTTTAGAAATCTTCGTCACAATGCAAGACAGAATTTTCTTACTCTATTTTAATCTGTGTCCATCTTAAAAGTGTTTCTAGTAGTGGGTGTTTTCCCACATATGTATTTCCACAACATGGCATTCAATAGACTAGTCACAGAATTTATGATGAATGTCACTGAAAAACAATGTACTGGTAGAATTTTTAAGTGTTAATATTTAAACACTGATTTCTTCAAAATGTTGACATTTTGAACAACTGTAATTTTTCTCATTATTTCTTTCTTTGTGACTTTCATGGAATTCATGGAATTCACGGAATGTCACAGTTTTCACTTACCCTTTTTTATTTCAGAAGTCTTTGTGCCATATTTCTGACCACAGTGTGCTAGGTGTAGAATCCCAAATGTTTCAGTGGGGCAGGAGAGATGACTTTTCTTTCTTGTTCTGAAACCATGATGACTCTGATTTTAGAGACAATGCACAGCAGAGCACTACAATTTTCTGCCTTGCTCCCAGATACATATAAAATAAGAATGTCATTAAGACAATTGGATATATCTGAAGAAGCAAGGTGGATTTTTTCCATAGATATTCCTCCTTTCTCCCTATATAAAGAATTATAAAGAGCCATCATTTTACTTTTTAATAGCAAAAATTCTTCTTACTCGATTCCTTAGTTCCCAGCATTGGCCACATAAGGCATGTGTATGACCTTCTGTTAAACTTGTGTGCCAGTGCAGTCAGAGCTTCACTTTAAATCTGACTCTGAAACAATTAGACTGAGAAACAATAAGAGAAAATTAAAATCAATTATATCTGCATAAGTAATGGAATACAGTATTTGTGACTATTTATTTTAATTCTAGTAATTTAATTGCTATAAGCCTTTTTTTTTTTTTTTTTTTTTTTTTTTTTTTTTTTTTTTTTTTTTTTTTTTTTTTTTTTTTTTTTTTTTTTGTGCTTTCTGCCCCCAAGAAGTTCTTGGTATACAGTCTAGACTGTTAAATGTCACAAAACACATAATCGTGCTGTTGTTATTATGGTGTCTGAATCAAGGTGGGAAAAGGAGGAAATTCCTTCCTGGGAGAATTTATAGGGAAAGAACAGGAAATGTTTTCTAGCAGGAGATAAGGTACAAAGAAATTAACGAACTTGCTTGACAGCACTCTGGAGGTCTCAGGTTTCCTACAGGTTAAACAAACACCTGTGTTGCAAGATTATTCCCTGGAATGATGATCAGACATCCAAAGGGTTGTACATCAGCACACTGTGAATTAAACTAATTTTTATACTCTTTATGTAAAAATTGTAAATAAAAAGGAGGCATGTAGGATTCCGGCTGTTCACAACATTTCATTACATAAAAGAAGACTAAACTTTTATGTATATTATATGCAGATCCTAGCTGTAAAGAAAATGTAAATACAAAACAGTGCTCCTTTGAACACATTCTCAAATGTACCACCTATAAAAATATAAAAAAATAAGTAGACTTGTGCATAAGTCCAATAAACAATTAATCTGCAATGAATTCCCGTCATTTCAGGACTGATGTGTTATTTGGAATGTGAAGGTATTTAACAGAAATCCAGATTTGCAAAGAGTAGGATCCCTTATCATGTAAAGGAATGATTAAACCAACAGATAGCGCACTGGTCTGGATTATGTCTTTGAAAAAGAGAAAATGCTTGATGATGGTGTAGCAGCACTATGTTTCCAATAGGCCAGTCAGTCAAATGCAAATACAGTCTATAATAAAAGAGCTGGTTGGCATAGTAATTGGGAAATGAATGTTATTTGTGGCTCCATATTTCTGTCTTTAGGAGTCTAAGAACTAGGAGGTTGGTATTGATAAGAGGGTTTGTGTATAAATCCTTTGTAATGAGGCTGTGCCTCTTCAGTCATTTGTATTAATTTTAACTTTAGATATGAACATCATTCTCCAAAAGGGGTGACAACTAAAATAACTAATTTCACAAATGTCTGGGGAGGAAAAAAAATTACTCATTTTAGAAAAAAAAAAAAAAACAACCTGCTTCTTTTTTTGATTGTTTGGTTGCTTTTGGGTGGGGTTGTTTGAGAGTACAAACAGGATCACCTTACATCTGTGTAAGGTATACACTATAGATTATTGCTGCATTTATATGGATACTGACAAGGACGAGTTCAGGTTTGGATGAAGGAAAGTGTTGTATAGGAGAAATGCCAACTATAACATATATCTCAAGAGATATAAAAATCGTTACTATCCTTAACTTAGGTCAAAATCTCTCCAAATGCCTTGAGATCTGCATCAACCTAAGCCATTGATATTACTCCCTTTTTTTCTTTTTTTTTTTCCCCTTATTGGGCTGTTTGGTTGATTTAGGAATGTATTTGACAGTTTCTGCTGTTCCCTTGTTCATACATACACCCCTATGTGGCATCTTGTTCACATTCCAAACTTCTGAATATTTCTGTGAGATCACCTGAAATGCAGAACTTGAGGATCTTAAACAGTAGAGGATCTGGAGCACTGTGGAAAGAGGAAATTCTGTTGGTGACTTTGAATGCCTTCCTCTTGCTGTTCTGTCCGCACCCCAACAGCTCTCTCCATGCAGTTTCATTTTTAGCTACATAGATTCCCTTAACTCTTCACTTTCTCCCATATCCTAATATTTATCTCTTGTTTATTTTTCTTGTACTTGCCACTTAGCATTTCTCCTCGCTTTCCAATCTCTCCTTGTTCACTGTTTCAGCTGTTTTCCTTCTCCTTTCTCTAATTTCTCTGTCCTTTTTCTTACTGATCTTCAAGACATGTTTTTCAATGCTCAAGTACTTGCCCTTCCTAATTTGAAGTTCCATCCTAAACAGGTAATTTAGAGTACATTGGTTGGAATGATTTTGAGCCAATTTTAAAGGGAGAAAAAAAGAGACTGAATGTTAATTTTGTGTGAAATAGAAACATATAATGAGTTTCTCTGTTCATTATAGCACACTCATTCCTGTGGCTAGTTACAGGGCTGACTTACAAAGGATCCATAATTTTTATCACTGTCTGTTACTTTGTTAGTTACAGGGGAATAATCGGCTCCTGTCTTTGGGCATTACATGAACACTGCAGAGAGCAAGAAGGAATGTCTTGCCTCTGCCCGTGCCCAAGTTTAACATTACACACAATTAGTTAGATGTATTAAGGGTTTACTGTGCCATCTTCTGCTTAAGCATCAGACTTGGGTGCTAGCAGGGGCATGCTAGCAGGCTCGATGGGCCAGTGGACTGATCTTACACAGTAAATCCCATGCTTTTGTGATATGTTGACAGACCCTTACCTCAAACAGTGCTAGCAGGCACTACTGTAATAAAACCAGACTGGCTCAGTCTTTACTTCTGAGATTTTCCATAAAAGCAGCATAAATGTTAATGAATAAATAATCTTCTCCTAAATTTTGTACAATAACTGAGCTTACCCCAGGCAGGATGTGCTGCTGTAGATCAGGGTTTGAAATATGTGAGAATCCCTTATTCCCAGTAGTGTAGTGGGAGGAAAAGTTTGTCACTCCCTATGCCATTTATTTCTCTGTAAGGTGTTGAGGGCTTAGGTCTCTTGTCTTTACACATCCTTGCTCATACTAAATCACTCACTAGGAGCTAACAAAAATTTTTGGAGGAAAGAAAGATAACAGAGAAAACATGCAAAATATTAGTTAAATTAATAAAATAATCCCACTTCCCTGATCTTGTGTGCAGAAAGAAAAGAAGAAATTGAATTGAAAATGCATTAGGTAATGCCTGATCTAGGAATTAATCTGCTTACTTACACACAGCAGAGATACAAATTCTCTCGAGATAGCTAACTTGGTTTCTGATGTGGTATAATCCATGTTTACACATGTTGCACTGAATTGTAAAGAGAAAAGATTCCTGTGTAAAATGAAGTAGAGATGGTAAGCAGAATGAGGAAAAAAATCTTTTTTATCATAAAGTACTATTCTCTTTCTCACCATTCAAAAGAGCACATTAAAAGAAATATGTCACCTCTGATCCGAACTGGAAAAAAGGTTCTTCTTTTAATTGAATCTCCTTACTTCAGAAGCTTTTAGCTACATTTTTGGCTTAGTGAATAAGGCTGCAGGAAAATGTAATGTTACTGTTGTTCATCCTCAATGGAAATTAAGATGCTGGAATAATTCTTTCAACCTTTTATATAACTTTTAAAACATATTTACTTTGAGTAGTGCACTTTATTTCTTTGCATTTTGATCACTCATTAGGCATTTCTCTTTACTGAGAAGCAAATGTCCTGTTGTCACAGCTTAACTGACCTGTGCGCTGGGAAACAAGATGTTTTTTAAGATGAAGTTTTGGGGAAACACCTCAAGAGAGATGACCATCTCGCTGTCTATGCCTATCTAGGAATTTGTAGGCAATGCTGGGAATGCTTTCCTGGAAACTGAGAATATGACACCCCTTCTTTCCTTCATTTTATGCTCATCTTTGTGAATGAGTTGGAAAAGTGTTTCTCTTTAGGGAAGGTTTAGAATTTCAGACACTTTTAATCATGAAATTTGGGTTCATCCTAAAGTAGTTTTGCAGCTTTTGAGATTAAAACTAACAAACAAACAAAACAAATCCTCAAAAGAGAAGATGTATATCAGCTGAGAACAAGTTTTCAACGAGTTCTCCATAGTACAAAGTGAGATCATGGCTACCCTGTCTGTGGGAAGGGGGAAGGGCAGGGGAACTGCTGATCTATCTAGCTATACCTTTAATAATGCAAGGTGATGGAAATGGTACCTGAAGTCCTGAAAGGCAGAGAATAGAGCAATGAGTGGGTTATTTGCAACCTCCATAAAGGCATCAGTGAAGGAATGCAACTCTGTTCCATATTAACTGTGAATAATTAAACTTTAAAACATTCAGGACTCTTAACAATTAGTAAAACATACTATTATATTTGGTATTCTAAATAGTGATATAATAAAATATGTACTCTAAAAGGGAAAATACTATGTAAAGTGAGACAGTACTGACATAACATTGCTGTAAAGTCCTTACATGCTGTAGATACTGACTTTTCAATGTTTTTCCACTTTTTTTTTTAAATTTGTTCACATTTTATCTAGTACTCCATATGATTCCTCTGTATTCAATATCTCAAACACAGGCAAAAGAAAAACCCTAAATTTAGGAATTTTATATTTTCAGAGGCAGAGCCTTATTTTGCCCACTGTTTGCCCACTATTTCTTTCTGAGAGACAAAATTCAATCCTTTCCCCCTTTATACTTTCATATTTACTTAACTGCTGTTTTAGAAATTATCACATTCTTCTGTAATTAAAAAACCCCAAATATATACAATTTTATATATATATAATTATATATATATTTTTAAAATCCTGGATTTTTTTTATTTTACCAGAAATTTCCCATTGTAGCATTGTCACAGCAAAAGACACATGGAGTTTTGTGGAATCCAACAGATTTTTCATATGAAATTATGAATACGCTGGAATCAGAATAGAAGACTTATCACCAAAATATATGGCTTTCTTTTTTTTCCAGTAAATCCTCCACTTTGCACTGGAGCAGTTTCTTCAGAAGCACTTTCTTAGGTGTTTTAAACACACTTCCCATTGACACGCAATAAGTTCAAGTGCTGTAGCAGCTGTTTGCATGACGGGAGTGTTTCTGTTCCATTTGTGAAGGGAAAAGGTGAATGTTTGAGACAAGAAATACAGTAAAATTTAAATATTCTCTCAGTGCAGTGATGTCCCAGTGTAGCATTGCCCAATGGAGAAAAAACTCTCTGTTTGTATCTGGTCCTCATGTTGTTTGGGAGTTTTTTTCTTTACTCTGAATATGTCAATTAAAAAGCTGAATTCAGGGAGGAGAAAAGAATGCAGCTATAAAAACCCTGAATATTCCACCAGTTGGGAAATAGCCTCCAAAAGGCTTTGGGGTCCATGCCTGAAGAAAATCCCTTCCTGCAAGTGTCAAAAGGACTGTGTTTAGAGGAGGTAATTTCCATTCAGATCTTCTTTTTACTTGAAGTCCTTTATTATGATATTGGATGGTTACTTCTTATGATTGTGAAGCCTGAAATGCTTCATTATATTACAACTACTGGGATTTTAGTAACATCACATTGAGTTTTAATAACTGAGCAGCTGCTATGCACCTCGGCTCAAAGAAGCTGTTCAACTCTGCTGTGCTGACAAGGAAAACAACAGCAGCGAGGTAACGAGTGAAAAATATAGTTTATCCCTGGAGAAAAAATGTGTAACTTGGTGTCATACTGCAGCTCTGTGCACCTGTCTACAGCCATGCTACAGCCAGTGGTTATGAGAAACATCTGTATGAAAACAGATGTTTTTCAGAAACTCTTACAATTTACCCCTATTTAGTGTTCTCTAGAAGCAGCCCGAGGTCACATTTAAACATTCAGTGTGGTCTAGATTGAATTTTAATTTTTTTCAGTGGACACTGATTTTAAATGTAAGCAAATAGGTAGATACTATCAGAAAATTAACCTAAAATTAAAACTTTATGGTGAACTGTTTGTTTGCACAACATTTTTAGAGGAAAGGTGACATTAATCACGAGGCCTTTTTAAACCAAGGAGGAGAGAGAGGGAAGTATGATAACATACATTAGAAGACTAATGATTGCTCAATTGAACTTTTGCTGGCACCTTCTTAATCACTTAAATCATGATGCATGTTGTACTTTGGAGAGTAATTTCAGACCTGGTATAGGGCTGCTCTCTTATAATATGGGCTGATGTGTGAAGTTTGGTCCCTTTTCAAGCATAAAAATCTCAATGGGATGGGTAGAATAAGGCAAGGTTATTGTAAGTTCTTATCAGTGGTGGTTAGATGAGTTAGAGAAGTAGCACCAACCACTCTACTCCTGAAATAGCATCAGTGTATGGCTTTAACTCCCCACTGAACCACAAGGATTTGGGATTGCATGCCCTGAGACATAGAGGAAACAGAGGTGAGCTCAAAATGAGTTTGACAATTCTGTTACACTTGTAAGCTGTTGAAGCAACCCGCGTGTTCCTACATGCACAGCAAAGTGACCTCCACTGAGAACAATGCAGATTCCGCATTCATGAGATTCAAATCCTCAAACTTAACAGGCAAGACCCCATGAGGCTTGATGTATTAACATTGAATGTATTGTTTTGAATAGAAGAGTAAAAGCCTACCGTCAGTCTGGTTGTTGGTGTTCCTGTGCTTTGGTTTTAGGTGTGCTGCTTTGTGGGCTGATTTTGCAGGTCCTGCAGGCTGTGCCAGCTGCTGAGCACTGATCACAGTCACTGTGCTTAAAGGCTTGGGTTTCTGGAGATTTAAGATCACTGCTGGGTTTGTCCATCTTCCAAACTCCAGTCAGGCAAAGGGGGAATGAATTCTGAGGCTTACTTATGTCAGCCGAATCTGTTACCAAGCAGGGTGAACTATGGTAGATCCTGTAGCATCATTTGAACTCCATGGATGTGCTGGCTCCAGATTTCAGCATTATGTGCCATGAGATGCAAGGACATATCTATTGGTGAGCTGGGCTCCTCAGCATAATCTCTGACAATCCGAACAGGAGTTCTTTAGATTTCCCTTTTATGTGTACATGGCAGAAGAATAGGAGAACACCAACAATATGGCCCTTGCAGCTGTCAAGGTGCCCAAAAAAATACATACATATATACACAAACAGGTATATTTTTAAACCTTGACAGAATCAGCTGTGGCAGGTAATGCAGAGTTTGGGGATGCTCTGACTTAACAGCATATTTTCAAAGTTAGATGAGATAATCTAAAACAGTGTTATTTGTTTTATGGCTGCATCATTACTATGGTGTAGTGATACTAAAATCATTAAATGTCTGGGTCAGTATTGAATGAAGCAGTTTACTAAATTTTATTAAATGGCAATTAAATATCAAAAACTATGTATACAGCTCCCAGAAAGAAAATAGAATATGAGGGGTTAGGAGGTGAACATAGGAGACAATAAAACCTTGTAAGGTGAATATTTTTTTTAACTGTCTAAACCAAAAATTTTATAAATATTTTAAATTAGTCCTCAAAATTCAGGGAGCTTAGCTGTAAAATTCCATCTGATCACTATTAGGCTTACATGAGATTACAAAAGCCTGCTGATAATAGAGTTAAATTCAATTTCAAAGCACTGCAGTGAGGACGCTGAAACTGTAACAAGCTGGTAGTATCATTTGGGTGAAAAAGAGGGGATATTCTGAACAGAAAAACAGAGAGTCAAGAGGATGCTGTTTGCACAGTAATTGGCTCTAAGCGTAATTTTTGTGATATATTGTTTTCAGAGTTTAGATAAGGCATGAAAATAGAAAATCAATACTATAATTAAGGAGAATTTCAGGACTCTGTTGGGTAAGGAGGAGGCCTTTGGATGTCATACACAATTATTGAAGACCTCTGTTTACCTTGATTTGATTTTTTGATTTATTTCTGAACCAGACGCTGGGAAGGTGAGGGTTACTTTTCCGTTTTGCCTTCGCTGTTAAATACATTTCCAAAGTGCCTGGGTATATGTGTATAAAGTTAACTATGCTGTCGTTGCAGCAACTGAAACCCACACCAAGTCAGAAGAGAAAATTCTAAAGGGAAATATACTGAGGCTACATGTCAGATGTTTCTCTCTTCTTTTCTCTCCCTCTCTTTTTATGCACACAACACCCATATGCACATGCACATACATTAATATATATAATATATGCAGATATTGATGGAATTCTATGAGTTGAAAGAGAGGGAAGATGTCTTTAAGGATCCATATCTCTCGCAGCAGATATATGTTATTATCACTGAAATGTGGCCTTCAGTCTTGAAACAGTTAAAAGAGTTCTACGGCCACAAAAGAAGAGATTTCTTCAGAATTATCTCCCGCCTCACATTTGCTCTTAGGCAAGCAGTTTAAAAAAGCCCAGTGATTGAGCCAGTGATCCAATTTGAAATGCAGAAATGATTAGAGCTGCTTGCCTCATTTCATATCGAAATTCTCTGATTTATGACAGGGCTGCAGCCAAGATCTATCTCCAAAGGGAATTAGTGTGCAAGTTTGCATATTTTTGTTATTTAGGTTTCTGATAGCAGCTGCTAGCTAGAAATACTGAACTGGGAGGTGGTGGTGCAGGGTTTTTCAGCCATTGGAGCAAAGGAAGATAAGAGCCTTATGTTTAGGACATTTAGACCCCTTGACCATCTCACCATACAGTAATTTTTAAACTTGGATTGCAGTAATACAGGAATCCAGCGGAATGGTTAATTGTAGTTGTGGAGAAAGGAATTACCAAAATTCTGTCTCCATGTTTTAACTAGGGGAATTTTAATGAGGCATAAAACTTCAATCATGCGACTGACCTGTGGGGCAGAGTGTAGAACATATAATGAAACAGAAATAGAATTCTGAAAAAAAATTATTACCTTATCTGGAATTTACATGAAGTGTTAACAGGAAATTATGCAGTGGTTATAAATGAAAAATATGGGATTTAATGTACTTATTAATAAAGATTTGTTACATACATGATACCAGTGTCCCAAATCTGCTGTCCGCAGCTGTCCCCAATTTCTTATTTCTCTGTCCTCAAATGCAGTTAGTGTCTTCTTATTACTCCGGAAACTAAGGCCAATATCCATTTAATACCAGTGTCTAAGACAAACGGAAACATCTTTGTGTAAGGGTCGAGGACTGAGGAATTTCCCTTTTCTACAGCATTCAGACAGTCATAAAATTCTGGGTTTTTTTCATTGGAAATTCGGTTAATGTTTTCTTTGGATGTGTAAACCTTCTGTGATGAGGAGAAAAGAATGAGCACATGGTAGCTCTTAAAAAAAGAGGAAAAAAGCACTCTCCATTGAATGAAAGATGAGTAACTGCCGAATTATGTGAGTATTGCACTGAGCAAAGAAATCACACTGTGAAAGTTTATTACCTTAGCTACTGTCCGGCTCCATATGGAGTCATTATGGCCTAGAGTCTCAATAGTGCTCCTAAATTGACCTCACTATAATGCAGCTGTGCTTCCAGGTATTAAAACCTCTCTCGTATTTCACTGAATATTCCCTGGGAGATCCAAGGTTACTGTAGTAAAAACTTTAAGATTTCATTACTTTGTTCTTCTGACAATGCATTAGGTAAGATCTTAGAGCCTGCAGATAGAAATGTGTGAGTTATTTCTTTTAAATCTGTTCTTCTTGCACTCTTTTATTTTTGCATTCTACCCTTGTTATTTAATGGTAATTCCGCCAACAGAGCTGATCATGTTTAGGTACGTTACACAGTTACCTAAGTAACCTACTTTCCTTGTAAAGTCTCTGAGCACAGTGCTGACCTTAAAATAACACTGTGATACTGCACCTAAAACAGCATCGACACAGGGGCTGAACTTCCTGTCCCTCTCTGCAGACACCACCTGTGATTTGGAATTTGCATTAGCACATTTGAAACCACAATTTAAAACATTGTACACCCAGTGAGTGAAGAGTTATCAAAACAAGGACATAATGGAAATGGAGGAAATGGAAATGAAGATGGTTTTCCTTGCGACAAATTCATCCACTTGCTTGGGACCATTATTCAGACAAAAGAGACAATACAATCAGTGAAATTGTCACCTGAAGAGAAGGACAGAGTAAGGACTATTTTTATATACTCACATATACATTAAGACAATCTATGAGTCTTTTAATTTTTTCAGTTTCCATAATAATAATGTAGAATAGCAATTATTGAAGATTATATGAAATAAAAAGATGGTGTTCTCTTTTTTTCTTTTTTTTTTTAACAGTAACAGAAAATTTCTAGCAGAAATATAAAAGAATCAATCTTTTGATGAAGTCCCCCTTCTCTGTTCCCAGTAAAATTGAGCAAGCTCTCTTTCCTACTGTCTTCTTTAGTGATTTGATTGCAATGGATTCTGTGCCTGCTGTACTATGAGTTTTATGATTCTGTGAGAAAAGATGAATATAGCACTGTAAATCTCCCCTCTGAATGCTATTTTAGCTTCTCTAAAGATATTGTAATCTAGTCTATCCATGCTATTTGCAGAAAAGCAGGAGGTAGAGTTTTTGTTAGCTAGTGAGTGAAGTTTTTAGAGCATGGGCCCCATCCGTGGGCCTGAAGCTTCATAGGGGCAGTCACTGATGTATATATATATTTTTTCCCCTTTTCACTTATGCAGGCAGAAATGGAGATCTTTAGGTGAAAACAAGGTGCAACTTTTCTTAACTCAAAGGTTATGTTTAGAGTTGTATTATGAAGTCCAGTGGTGCGGAGAGAGTGAGGATCAAGTATGTCCAAGGCCATTGCATTGGTTGTCAGGGATACATTTATCCTTAGGGAAGTCCCTCACCTACCAAAAATGGAATGGCTCTTTTTCTTAGCATAATGTTATTGTGGGGATATAAAACATTTACATTATGAATGAAAGGATGTAAAGAGAAAGTATGTGCAGGTCTTTCTGAAGATGACTTCTGTCCTTCCTCATAAAGTATAAATGCTCATAAATAACCAGTCTTGTTTTTTTCTTCATTCAGTTATTTTATTTTAAACTTTACCATGGGCTATCAAGTCTGAGAGTCTCTGCATATTCTAAAACCATTTCCACAAGTTATTATTTTTAAGGTATATTATTTTAATGATTTTTCATAAAGAATGATCTTCTGTATTGCTCTGATAGCCAGTAAAAGTTAAAATATTAACTGTGCAATATAGTTAACTCGGATAAGTGCAGCATTAAAGTAGATACACATTAGCCAATATGAGGCATCAGAGGTAAAATTGAAAGGATTAAATTTGACAGAAGAGCCCCATTTAATTTCTTCCAACCCCTGTGGTTCTATTCAATAAAACTTTAAGTACCTTTTTGGACTGCACTAACATTTGCTGTTCTTGGAAAATAGTTTTTGCCAGAGATAGCTATGTTACTGGGAAACGCTGGCCCTCAATGGCTTGCAGGGAGAGAGCTGTCTTCTTGTAGTATTCTAACTAATTAATTCCCACGAGGCTTGCCCCAGAACTAACTATTGTGAACCCAGCAGTGTGAAGAGGTTAGCTGGTAAATTCACAGGAAGGGATGCAGTGGCAGCAGCAGAACCCATCTGTGCATGCGCATGTATATCCCCAAGAGAGAAGAACAAAAAGATGTACGAAATGGTGAAAGATAGGTAATAAAATACAGTGACTTAGTTAGCTATGGGCTTTCCATACAAGTTCTGTAAATTATATTCAGTTTGACCAATTGGACACCTTCCCAAAACTTATGAACTTATCTTAGCAAATCCCTCAAGTATGATTGATTTTCATCATGTAAGTTTAGAAAAATAAATCATTCTTGAAGGAGTTGGGAAATCCAATATCTGGACAACTATTGTGCCTCAATAAAATTATTTGCTAGTGGTCAAATCCCATGTGCTTCAAGTTTGTATTGACTTCAGTGATGGCAATGTCTAAGACAAGCCAGGGTTACGTTATTTTACATGTACATGCGTATGTTTGCATGAGCACAGGCACACATGCCCATACGCACACCACATATGCACAGACTTTTTTCTAGGAACTCTGCTTTCACACCACTTCCTCAAAGGAAAAGGGAAAAACAGTTTTAATTTCACAGAACTGACCAGGAGAGATAATGAAGTACTTTCTTTATGTGTGGAAGCCCTAGAGGCAAACCCCAGAGCTTTCTTACTTTTAGCAACCAATTACTGCCCAAAAAAAAAAAAAAAAAGAGTTTCCCCAATTATGAAGTATACTAACACAGGCTGCACAGACTCAATTTCACAAAGTGTATTGGAAAGGCAGCATTCACATAATTAATGAGAAAGTGCTGCATGTGTTCAGGCCTTCTGTTAATTGATTAAATGAGTCTATGTCTAAATCTGATTATAATCACACAGTGGCAGTACAATTGAGCGAGTGTGTAAGAGGTAAAGGAACTCTTCTCTTCCTCTCTTGTACGCTCTTGGTTATGTGGATGCGTATCCTCCCTCCTTCTCCCCCTCCCCAAATTGTAAGAACAGGCTAAAAATTGGGCTAATGGAGAAGGTACCAGATTTACCTATTGAAAGGGAGATAGCTTAATCACAGTAACTTGAACAGTTATTCTTGGTTTACTGTCTCAGTTCCTATTTAATCCATCACTGGCACTTGTAAAGTACAACAGGCTTTATAGCAGACGTCAGTTTGATGCTAATTGTGGTTAGCGGTTAACAAGTGCTGGTTAGTTTACCCGCGGTGCCGCAATAAAACACAAAACCTGCCATGTGCTTGTCTTTTTTTTTTTTTTTTTAAAGAAGGCCACAGTGTTCCCTAAGGGTTGTGAGAGAAGTTCATCCCATTGAACTGGTCAGCAAGATATCATTAGCTCGTTGTGTACATGAAATCCAGGGGTTAGAGCACCAAGCGTCACAAGCCAGTTTCTTTACCTCCTTGAGCTGATCAGAGGATCAGAGTATCAAGGAAGGATTAGCACTGACTTGGGATTTGTGTGATTGGTTAATTTATTGCGGCGATGGCAGGCCTTTCATCTATGGCAACATTTAATCAGCACGGCCATGGAGGCTATTACGGGTTAGCTCTTTTCTCAAGTCAGCCAGGGCTGCACCATCAGCCCTATCACAATTCCCCTGAAATTTCCAAATTATCTGGAACAGGCTTTAGCCTCACAGTAATAAAAATTAGAAGAGATTCCTGATAGCGCTGGTGGAAAAGGCTTTCACTTGCACAGGGCAAATTATAAATAGTATGAACGTGCACTTTAAAAAAAAAAATTCTCCACCTCTTAAGAGATGTGCAGGACTTATCACCCCTGCTCTGATCCAAATCCTCGTGGTTGAAAATTTATATTAGATTTTATCAGTGGGGCCTAAGTCTAGAAAAATCAATGAAGGTTATCTTTTATGTTGCAGGAACTTGTGGAAATATTGATTTTCATTTTATAGTGAATTTGGAGCATGAGTTGGTAATCACTGCTGAGCTGACTACAATGTTTGCCTACTGTATCTTTTACTGAGTTTTGCTCAAGTATTTAAGATAGTATATTCCTGTTGATTTCAGCATGTAGTTTGAAGTCAAATGTTTCTTAATACAAGTTGGTGCATGTCTTGTTATTTAATGTAATCCTTCAGAATAATGGTGATTAGCTAATGTCTGTTGAATGATTTCTGAATTTAATAGCGATGTTCAGAATGAGAAAGAGGGAGATTTCAGGACTTCACTCATATATCTTGCTTTTCCTTCTTCCTTACCAGTCACTAAACCACTAAGTGAAATACAAAGTATAAAAGAATATAATGAAAAATAAGATGAAGGATGCTAAAAGATAAAATATTCATGTATAAAAAGAGCTAGGAACCTGAATATCTGCTAGAGTAAATTATTGTTATTCAATCTATTAAACATTAAATCTTTGAGAACTAATGAAAGCTAGAAAAACTTCTACTGATAAAAGACACCATGGACACAGTTTATTAAATGAATCTAGATCCTTCATCTTGGTTCTTAAGAATGCTTTAACTAAGTAGAACAGTGATTCAGAGAGGGATTTTAAAGCTTTTCTCATGTAATGCCCCTACTCACACCCTGTAGTTTTTATTTCTGCAGAGTATGTCCGTTTTCGATGTCATTTCTATTGGTGGTGTATCTGTGCAACTGATTTTAAAATGGATGAATTCTTCAAAAAGTCATTTGAATATTCAAATAAATCTGTTCCTGCCAAATTTATGCCATTTTTGTTTTGATTTTAGATAGCATGAGTTCTTTCAGACCTGATATTAGAAAAAGAATTTTTAATACCTTCTTCCCACTATCTAACTCTAGGGCAAGTAAAATAAAAGTTCTTGAATTTTCAAAGATAAAGCCTGACTGACCATAAGAACTTAAAACAAGGATACTCTCAGATAAATGTAGGGAAAAAATATAGCTAGTTTTAAATAGATTTTGGAGTATAGGCCCTGCTTATTCTCTCCTTTCCAATTCCTATGGGGAGGACCTGTTGTTCCCCCAGTACAGAAGGCACAGTGGTAGCAAGTACTTTGACTGAGTGGCCTTTTTATCTTCTTGAATGAGGATTTAAATCTATAATTCTATAGGGATGTTGAAATACATAGGTTTTTTAAACATTAGTGCGGGAAATGGGCCAGAAATAGTGAAGCTTTTTTGCAAAGTACATGTCCTTAAGAAGAGCAGGATGCTGCAGGTGTCCCTAAGCATAATATCTAAATACATGGTCATTCCTAGCTGCAGCAAACTGACAGAAAAAAAGGATATGAATGTAGCCACTTGGATCTCCTGGTTGGAGCACTTGCAGCACGATGCTAGAGAACATGCAAGGATGCACTTTAGCAGCGTGCACAGATATACAAGAAGATAGTTCCTAGAATGAACTGTGTCACTGCATTTATTTACGTTGGATTGGTATCCTTCCCCCCAGTTAATTATGCCCTATTATGCTTCTAATGCTGTCATTATTTTAGTATCGTAACTTTTAGTGTTCTTGAGTATTTAGTCAGTACATCTTTGGTTCTGTCCATTATCCTCTAATCATAGTCTGTTTATATATTACAGAGAAATGTTATGGATTTGTAAATACGAGCAATGATGTGTCACTGAGATCAGGGAGAGCAGTATTTTGCCCATTTTGTGGTTTTCAATGTGGTGATTAAGCTGATTGGTGTTCCTTTAGATGGAAATAATTTTCAGGAAAAAAAAAAAAGAAATTAATTTAGTTTCTTAATGTTTGGTCTTGGCATTTGTATGAACTATAACTAATAGCGGTATATGTAAAGGAAATTAAGGGAGGTTTTACCTGCAACAATGTTAACTTTTATTAAGTAAAATGAAATAGAAAAAGGTCTTTTCTTCTTCCTGTAGGTAAATACTTACGATATCTAAAGCCTCTAACCTTTGAAGGTTGCCACACAGCAACTCGTACTGATTTGTCTGGTATCTTGAGCTGAAGTAATGCTGAAATAAACATTTAAAGGGTTGGCCTCAGTGCGTTTGGGGGTGGGGGGGAGAGGTAAGTGTAGCAACTTTTTTCCCTTTAAATTCAAATTGCAATTATTAACATCATAAAATTTTTTACAGTGGAGAAACTGCAAAGAAAAGATGACCTGCAAAGATTGACTTAAATTCTGTTATCTGAACCACAAGTGCATTTCCTTTTGACGTCAGTAGGAATAGTGTCTGTGTTACAGAGAGTAAAATATGACCTGTTGTCTATTTGCTTGTCTATTATGAAACTACAGATGAACCTGCATAACTGAACAGATATACCTGGACAGATTTGATTGCCTTTACTAACTGTTAGTCTGGAACCTGGCATTTGCATGAAATTACACTGAATATTTTATTTTGCACACTTTAAACCAGTCTAAGTTTAAAGAAAACAACTAGGGGTTCATAACACAAATAGCCAGGATTTGGAACATTTTGCTGTATTCTCTGTTTTATTATTGTTATTTGTTTGGGGTTTTTTCCCCAAATTAAATTTTCCCCCAATCAAATTTTGCAAAATCAAATTTACCACAATTGGAAAGGCTACTTCTTTCATTACTGAATAATATTATTTCTATGAAGTTTTCTTGGAACCATCTATAAATTCCAGCAGGTCATCTTTTTTTTGATTCTTCTCTGCTGCCGTTAGTTATACACCAGTGAGAAACTACAAAGTGATTACATATGGCAATCATCTGCAGCATTGCTTCTGTTAGAAATAAACCTTACTTAGCTGATTTTTTCAAAGTGGTAATTGCCACCTTTGGCCCTTAGTTGTAGCTTTGCCATAGCTTTTGCTTGTTAGGCTTTATGAAATATTTTAGATTAAGTTTGAAGAAATGGAGATTTGCAGTCAGATTATGAGATAGTTGTGTGATGGATTCCTGGGGTTTACTGAGCAATTTATAGGAACAGAGTAGAATCTCCCACCTCACCATTACAAAGCCTTTTATACAGGGCATGATATCCTCTTTTGAAATTTTTAGAAAGCTTATTTCCTGCTGTAAGTCCCATGGCTCTTTTTTGTGCCTGATCAAGACAGTCAAATACCTACAAGGCAGGAGGACTTCTTTGGGGAATACCTGGTGGAGTTCCCCCAATCTTTAAAGAGTCTTCAAAGAAGAACAGCATTTGATCCTGGTTTTTCCCCAAGAAGCCCTTTTAATTGAACTGGACAAAGAAATGACATATAAATAATCTTTTCCTAATTATATAAAACTGTAGCAAAGCCAAAGCAGTTGGGATCCATAACTACTTGGAAAGAGATATAGAGTTATAGAGTCTTCATGTGATTTGGTAAATAGACCAGATAGGCGAACACAGAAATTTAAAGGTGATATGGAAATTAAGTGTGGTTTGGGGAATAAAAAATCTACCAAAAAGGGAGGAAAAAAGAGATATAATTTTTTTTTTTAAGAAAAAAATCTTACTTGAAGTAATACAGTGGAAAACTAGGATTATTATACCTTTCTAGAATTTCTGAAGAATTACTTTTGTATGTAGTACGTTGACTAGCCAGTGCACTCCTAGATTATTTTGGACATATTTCTGGGAAATAAGCCAACACTGATAAATATCCTTGATGTTTGGAAAGCCTCTAGGATGAATCTAGTGATCATAGTATTGTAAGTATGAAATTTCACTCTAGAACAGGTAGGCCATTTAACTTTATGAAAAAGGCAGATTTTGAAAAAAAAATGTAAAAGGTAAGTAACTTTGAATGGCATATTTCAAATTACTTACAGAAAAATGGGAAGTGTTTCAGAAGTTGAAAAATACAATTGGAACATCCTGAGTCAGAGAAACTAATTCCTGGGAAACATTTTTCTTACCTGTGTGTATTCCAGCACCGTCCTTACATGTGTTGTGCATCTCACTCTTCCTTATCCAAAACCTCAAATTAGCTACAGTGACCTTAAAAAAATTTGGACCAGACCAGAACTGTGTTTTTTGCCCAGTACCAGCAGCCAGTCCTTCAGTTTATGCACAGTGCAGGCAATGTCTGTGGGCTTTTTTTGAAATGCAGGTGTTTATTAAGAAGGAAAACAGAAATCTATCTTTCTCACTTTATTGGCTTCAATTTTCTGTAAATAAGAAGAGCACATACTAGGATTTCTGGCTTCTGACATCATTCACTGATGTACACATTTATTACAAAGAATCCAATTTCTTTTTTAAACCAATTTTTTTTCTCAAAGTTGAAAACAATTCTAGGTAAACCTAAAAATCTTAGTCAGTGATTCCTTTTAATAAAATTGAGTACCGTAATACTGATACTTCACTAATCTTAAGATATTCTATTCAGTTATTCTTTCATTATACTGTAAATGGCATCTTTAGTGTACCTTCAATTTAATGTGGATACCATTTCAGAAAGATCTTAGGATAATTTACACACTACTTCAGTTCCTTCAACTTACATGGGCTAATTAACATGCAAATTTTGCTTTCATAAAGAAAAAGAATGTTGTTTATTGATTTGTTCAAGTTACATCTGTGTTGTTCAGCTCTACAAAAATATCCAAATAATGACCTCTTAACTTGATCTGTGTTGAATTGACTGAAGTAATTCTGTAAAATATCAATTGAAAATTTCTCTCTCAGTAACAACGAATTGGGAGTTGTTAAATAAAGAGTCTATTTCTGCCCAGTACAGAAGGATCTCTATTGATTACATGGTAGGCACAAAGTAAAAGAATCAATAGAATTGATGTCTACGGGCCATGTCCTGCTTCTTTCACTTTGAAGATGGAAAAATTTCCATGGCTTCAGTTGTTTTCAACAAAGAACTGCAGAGAATTCACTTTGTCATGATGCTGCCACATCAATATTATAATGAAACTATCTTGTATATCAAAATAGATACAAGTAGAAATTTTACTGCAAAATCATCTCAACTTATAAAATTTAGAAAGTTAGTTTTCTTTTTGTCTAAATTAATGTCTTGCATTAAAGAAATTTTTCAAATCAAATACCTGACCATTAATTTTCAAAGCACTGAGGCTGGCATATTGTTTCAATAAAACAGTCTTCTATGGAGCACTTAAGAAATAAAAGCTTTAATAAAACATTTTAAAACTAGCCTGTCTATAATTCCTCTGAAAAATATGCTATTTACAGTCAAATAATTTCATAACTAAAAGAAAAAAGGCAGTAGTGTGGTTTACTAGAAATCATCGCATTCTTGTTGGCAAGGTTTTAATCGAAATCCAAGGCCTTGTGGAGTAATCTAGGGATTTTCTCTTGTGTTTTATTAGTTGTTTTTTGAACTATAATCCCAGTAATGAGCAAGTAACAAAACTCAGCTGTACATGTGAAACTACCACCTATCACAGTTCTTTCAGTCTCAAATAGGATAACCAGAGCATAACTACTGTGAAGCAATACAATTATGAATTTCTTGAGGGGGAAAAAGGAGAGATAAGTGCACAGAAGTCAGCTAACACTGATGCATGGGTGGCTACAGCATGCAAAGGGTTAACAAGATTTTCATTTTAGATAGTTGCCGTAGTAACAATCAGAGAGCTCAGGCTGTATCTTTTCTATTTGTGGGGAATGTTTAGATTTACACAGTAGCTCAGCTTATTATATATCTGCCTTGATTGCTGGATAAGGTTCGTTGATTAAAAACAGAATAAGATGCATTTTTATAATACTAAAGGAACCCGCTACCCCCCGCCCCTGCCTCCCATCACTCTTTGTCCAGATCTCGCTCAGCTCTCCCAGCACTCGCCCATCGCCCAAGGTTGGCTGTAAATCAAGTTTCACTTGAACTTTCAAGGAGCAGGGTCTGGATCCGCCTGAGCTGCAAGCAGCAGGAGTGCTTGGTCCTGAGCATTCCTTTTCTCCTTCGAGCAGCTGATGTGGACCATAAGGCCATGCTGCCACCAGTGCTGGATCTGAGAGCTACTTCTGTTGTTTGATGTCGCAGCTTACATTTGCTTGTGCTTGTTCACCATCCACGAGTTAGTAAAAGAAAGTTTGCTCACAGGTCACCTCCATAGCAGAGCAGTGAAGAGGCAGATTTTCAAGCGTTCATCACCCAACTGTTCCCCTTAGAATTAGAAGGAGCTGTCAGAGGCACTGCAGATATGGCCACCTCCCCTCAATGTGAGAATTCCTTTCCTTGAAAACTGAGAAGGCTTGTGACCACCATAGCAATGCCAGCTGTGCAACGTTGCAGTGACCCTAAAGCCTGGAGGCTGCCATGTGAGACCAATGCCTTATGCTGGCAGCAGCCTCTCATCTCACCTGAAGGCTCATATCTTCTGGGAGCAGGGAAAAAACCCTGCTCAGCTGGGACGCCAGGTTGAAGTCTGCCTTGAACAGATGCTGCCACTTAGTGCCAAGTGATATGGGGGGTAGTTGTTTGAAACAGATACGGTGACTGCAGTACTGTGGCATTTTAATGCCAAATTTTGTGACAAGAAGAAAAATTCTGGTATAAAGTTTTACTATCTTGTGTAGTTTGATAGCCTGGTCTGCTCTGATTCTGCCAATTTCTAAAGCTTTTACTCTTTGCAAGCTCTTGATTTTTCATACCACTGGTGCTGTTTGTGGTGTTAGGTTGATTTCTTGGCTCCATAATACACAACTGAAGAGGGGCTTTCTTTTCCTTTTATTGACTTCACTAGGATATTGAAGTGCTGGGAACATTTGTAAGCTGGCTTTTTTTTTTTTTTTTTTTTTTTTTTTTTTTTTTTTTTTTTTTTTTTTTTTTTTTTTTTTTTTTTTTTTTTTTTTTCCTCTTTTTTTGCTTTTTTTTTTCTCAGGTATCTGAAAATTGATTTGAAAATTTTACTGGAAGCTAAAGGGATTTGATTTGATTTTATTTGATTGGATTGGGTTTTCTTTGAACCAGGGAAGGCCTTCAAAGAAAAATTACCTTCTGGAATTAAAAAATAATTTTTTTGTGAAACTGGTCTGAGCCAACGTAGAATAGTTTTCTAATCACTTAAATTCGGTCTGCAGTGTGGTGGTACACAGCTTATTACCACTTTGAGTTTTCAATTCAGAGAACAGAAAAAAAAAAAAATTAACCTGACCCCTATAATCTAGGTGCAAATTTGTTGGGTTTTTTCATGCTCCCTACTTTTGAAAGTCAGTCCACTTCCACTTAAGGACCACTCCCTGGACTTGTGATTCCAGAGTCTTTACAGATCCCAATGTGCCCCATTAGAGAACACAGAGCTGTAGCACTGCTGGCCCAAAGTGGTTCAATCTGGTAGTTGACAAGAGTTTGACATGAATATTCTTTAGTCATAGATGTACCCATATACTGCATTAATCTTTTTCACGCTGTTTTGTTTCTACACATGAAAGTCAATGAATCCATCAGCTCCTTTTAAGAAAGCTACGTCACTCTTTTATCAATACTGTCATTTAAACTTAGGATACCAGCCTGTGTATATCAGAAATGAACATTGGTTCATAGTCAAACTCTTGCTGTAATGAATTTTAAAAAATTAATTTATTTCTTTCTGAGAATAAGGTCTTTTAAATAAATTTGCCAAGCTGCCAGTTTGTCTGTTGTTACTTGTTCCAAGTGATAGGGTTTTTTGAGTTTCCTAAAATATATTAAAATGGGAGGGATTTGGGCTTTGTTCACTGTTAGTTTCAAGTTATAAACATAGCATCAGGTCCCTATCTCCTTTTACCCCTTCTTTTATGTGTAAATGTTTCATAAGTATCTGAATGAATTTTCCAAGTCAAATGTATTTTCTTAGAACTGTTTTTTACTTACAGAAAGTCTCACCCTTACACCAGCTTCACTGTGTTCAAAACCAAAAGACTGAAAACAGCATTCCTACACTACTTCTTTGTTTCCAGATTTTAAGATCTATTATGCATAGTGTAGTGCGTAATCATAATTATGCATTCATGATGATGTTTGTACTGGCTTAACTCAGGAATAGTGTGAGAAAGCTAATCTCGAAGCTACAGGCTGTTTTCCTGGACTTTAGATTCTGATCTGAGCTGTTTGTTGAATCTTACTGGAACCAGAGCTGCCACCAGTCCTGCTGCTGGACTCTCCATCTTTATCTCCAGTCTCAGTGAAGGACCTTCACCCATTCTTTGAAAACTTTTTTTTCATGGAAACTTGTATTGTTGCAGTTCTTAGTCATGCTGCATATAATCAGTACACTGAAACAATTTATATGAGAACTGTGTTACACAGCTGTCATACAAACTACAAAAAATGAGGATCCTTTTAGTCTGCCACTGGGAATTTTAGGGAAATTTTTTTCATTTTTATGTGAGAACAGTAAAATAAAATCCTCATGCTTTTAAGGCAGCAAGGAAAAAATTACCTGCTTATGTGTAGCATATTCTTCAACTGGAAGAAAGTAACTGCTTGCAAGGTAAAGGTTCAGTTCATCTTCTTGGTCCAAGCCTTCTGAAATGAAAGAACATGTTAGCACCATAAATATGTAATTCAGATCTGTGAAAAATCATATTGATGAGAGAGCAAAGAATTTGGGAATGTATTTTCTCTGAAATTCCCATATTAATCAGTTACTTATATCACTGTTATTTATTTAAAAATCTATACAGAATTTGGTGGTATAGAAGAAAGATTAAAGCCCCTAAAGTGTTGCATAGTCATATGTTAAAATCTATTGAACTTATTTATTGTCAAATCATTAACTATTTTGAAGGGGTTTCTTACTGATAGTATTTGGGAAGGGGTTTTCAGTGGAAAAGAAGATTAAAATTTTTGCATGAAAACACTATGCATATCTTTTGAAAGTTAAACCAGCTAAAGGAAAATTTACAACCTTCTATCTTTGATAGTCTAGAAAAATAGAAATTACAAGTGAATATAAAATAACCGAAGATTCCAGTTATTTGCAAACTTTTCCATCAGTATTATATACAATGTGTATGCAAAGTTAATTCCTCTCCTTATTACTTGTAAACAAGAGAGCATAGAGTAACAGTGAAAATCACTAAAGGAACCTTGTTCCAGTTTATTTTTACATAAGCAATGAACTATCGTGCATAATGCAACAGCATACCAACTAGCAACACACTCACAGAAGGTAATTTGAATTTGTTTTACAGACACAAGAAGCTGATTTTAAAGGCATTCCTAAGAAGATTGTCCTTGATTTTACATTATCCTGGAAGGGTGTTTCAATTTGTTTCATTTACTATCGTACTCACTGGGTAAAAAATATC
This sequence comes from Empidonax traillii, assembly GCF_003031625.1. Taxonomy (NCBI): domain Eukaryota; kingdom Metazoa; phylum Chordata; class Aves; order Passeriformes; family Tyrannidae; genus Empidonax; species Empidonax traillii. The sequence goes on from NW_020955511.1 coordinate 500,965, forward strand.
CTAGTGTCTGCTTAATAGTGAAGGAATTTTCTACATGAAGATGTAAGGAGGAATTAGGTTTTACCCCATAATTATATATTAAGTCAGTGTTAAAATACAGTTGCAATCAAATCCTTTCATATCCCAAGGCCACACATTTGATGCAGTACATTGGAAGGTCAGAATACTTAGCTGAGTATACACCCCTTGAGACTCAACAGATGTACAGATACGGAGCCTAATCCCAAAAACGCATTCATAAGTCTAGAAGATCAGAATTGAGCCTTAATTCTCTAAAGGACTGCCACAATGTTGTGTGGTCCTTTCATCCAAATTAGAATGATTCATTATGTCTAGTCCATTAGCACCATCAGGGATAGGTGTGGGCCATAAAATCTGCATTAGGATTTCTAAATATGTCAAGGATAATCTTAAAAGGAGATAAACTGAGATGTTTTAACTGAACTAAAAATAATTAATCAAAGTCATATATGTAGACTTCTGGTTGTTGAATCATGCCTTAAACTTCTACCTTAAATGATAGTGCTATATTAACAAATTCAATATTTGGGCAGAGGATTATATATCGGATTTAGTTTCTTACTTTAAAGTGTTTCCTCTTGGTAAAAATATATAAAAAAGCCTAATGAAAACAAGCATAAAATCTTTAAAAAGTCGTTAAGAATACATAGATTTTTTTTCTATTCCTTAATTAGTTTTCAAATTAGTTAATTAGGAATTTGTATATAATATTTTGTGTGCATTCAGTGTGTGCACCACTGAAGTTCAAGTATTGTGTGATGCATCACCAAGAGAATTACACTGCAATACTTACACTATTGACTAAAATGTCTTTGTATTGAATATATATTTCATAAAGTCCTCACAATATTCTTTGGAAGTGTAATCCTAATAGAGCTGCATTGGTTTATACAGTTAAAACATTGGACAAGTATATACAAAGTACTTTTTATTTTCTATCTCTTGGGTTCTGAGAAAAAAAAAAGATGCAACTAAAAAAGCCATTGTCTTTTACTACTGCTAAATCATGAGTTATTCACCATTTATGACAAAAACATTCACTTTTCTGAAGTAAAATATACAACCTGTGTTTGCAGGTCCAAACAAAGTAATAATAATATATAATAAGCAGAATCTATAAGTAGCTAGTCTGTAGTTCTGTGTAATTATAGAAGCCTTTATGCATGTCCTTTTTCAATTTTTGTATTTTTAATGGATTTATAGAATCATGGAATTGTTTGGGTTGGAAGCAGTCTTAAAGATCATCTAGTTCCAACCCCCCTGCCGTGGACAGGAATACCACTCCTGTCTACCACTCCATCAGGTTGCTTAAAGCCCCATCCGGCCTGAGTTTGAACACTTCCAGCGATGAGAAATCTTATCCTCTGAGGAACCTGTGCCAGTGCCTCACCACTCTCATAGTGAAGAATTCCTTCCTTATATCTAATCTAAACATACCCTCTTTCAGTTTAAAGCCATTCCCCCTTGTCCTGTCACTACTCCTTTTTCTATTCCTTTTGATAAAAATAAACATATGATGCTTGAAATTTGAACTTGAAAAGGTGGTTTAAATTATCCATTCCAGGATAAGAAAAAGTATAATGGAGAAAAAAATTACAAAATTGCTCTAAAACAGATATTATTCGGTACCGTACTTTAACTAAGCTGTAGATACAACAATCATTGTGAATGGCTTCTGTGTAAATAGCTGGACCATGGGACCAGGCATCGTTAATCTGTATGCAATATAAATGCATTCATGTCTTCTAGAAAAATCCCTGTAACTGTCCCTTTGGTCATCCAGAATATCTATTGTCACATTAACTACCCCAAACCCCAATGATATTTGTGCAAAGTAAGAGACCAATTGTCAGAAGCTTACTGGGGATTGATGGTTTATCCCAGAGTTTGGTCCCTCAGCCTATCCAGCGTAAACTCAATGTTTGCGGAATTGCAGCTGAGCCATAGAAGCAGAGGATTGATCTATCTTTCATGAGAAATGTTTAGCAAAAGTGAAAGAAGTTACAGTCAAGCAAGTTCAGTCGACAAGTGTGTACTGGCAAATATCAACATGGTCTCATTAGTAGAGAAAGAGATGAAATTCTTAGAATAGACAATAATTTACAACAGTGAGGTTAAACCACTAGGAAAAATGCACTGATAATTCAGTGTGAAAGTGTGCAAGCAGCATTGCTTTATATCTTGTCTAAAGATAAGTTATATAGTGTGTGATTTTATCAGTACAGGTGTATGTCATCTCTGAAATAGTATTATCCAAAGTATTCAACTTTACAGTAAAGCAGAAAGGTTCAACACCCATGGCAGATACCTGAGCGCTAAGACACACTGACAGGGCACATGCTACCCACAGGTATTAACTCACCACAACAGATATGATTCACTTAGTGTTGTCAACTTGCAGAACATCCTTATCATGTTTATGCTCGTCACAGCATTGACTAATAATATGATTTCTTGGTTCTGGTCATCATGTAAACACACAGTAAATATATATATATGTACTCCTTTCCCAAGGAACAAAATGAACAAGACAGAGAGTAATAGGGAAAAGAAAATGAGAAAGTCAAGTCAATAGAGTGATGGCAAAATACACTGCTATCCATGCCATGCTCTTCGAGAAAGGGAGAAGTTAGGTATACATAGTTAGGTATGTATAAAATGGGAGAAAAAGAAAAGGTGGGAGGGCAAGGCAGAGGAGGAGCAGCTGTGGACTGAAGCCAGATGAAGACTTAATGGGAGAGAAGGATGGGAGTAGAAAGTCCATCAAGGCAGGATGATGTGGGCAGTGGAAAATCATTGAGTGTTCAGAGGTCCAGTTTCCAGCATTTCCATTCCTGTTCCAGTGAATTGATTGTCATGTCCTCCAGGGCCACAGGAGCAGTCAGAAGAAATCACCAAGACTCTCAGCTAGGACAAGGTGCTATAGAATTTGGATTAATTTAAACCTTCCTGGTTTAAGGTCAAAAAAGAGTTCTAAGGACATCCTGGGTTAAATAGAAAAAAATGAAGATGCTAACCTAAGTCAGAGTGACATTTGATTTATGTTTGTTTTACAGACTTGAAAAAAATGCATTCTAGGAAGGTAACACAAAATGATTCCCATATTTAGTGCACATTTAATTTTCATTAAGAAGGCATATTTGATAGCAATAAAAAATTTGGAATCATATTAAAATCCTGAAAAGTGTTGGAAGATACTAACATACCTGGAGTGTGGGGGTTTTTGTTTGAATAATTTCTTTGGTCCGCTTTAGATTTGTGGATGAAATGTACATAGTGGTGATAGATGCATGGTGAAATGTATGTTCAGTTTTGTCACTTGACAAGTGATGATCTCTTGGGGTAAACAGCAGGGTTTCTCAGTTGCAGGGAATCCCAGCTGTCTATTGGGATTCCATCTGTATGTATATTTTTCGCCCCTTATTTGTATTTGAAACATTAAAAGGCTTTGGTTTGACCACAGCCTCTTCAAGTGTTACCAATTCTTTTTCTTCTATTTTTCTTCAAGTATCACCAAAAAAGGTACTAGGAAGTAACTTCTTTTCTCCACCACTAGTTTCATGGCCCATCACAAGCAACAATTCTGTGTTGGTATACAGGTTCTTGACTCTCTTCATGAACATGGGTATCTGATGGATGGTATGGTACTTGAACACTCCTCTGAAACACAGGATCCCATAAAACTGTAAAGTAGTAACTAGAACAGTTATCCTAGGCTCTCTACAGATTTAGCTGAAATTAGCTGCATCATTATGTTTGTATCAGGTTTTCAAAGTTTTTGGGTTGGGTTTGTTTTTTTTCAACCACAAAGCCTAAGGATTTCAAAAATTTCTTTTGCATTTAGTTTAAGCTTCAAGATCTCGTCGACAGACATATTGGGGGCTGTGAAAGCTGAAATCCTGGTGCAATTGTGAGATTCCTGGGTAGGTGTTTACAGGCTGAAGATTGCCATGTCTTTGCTTTATTTGGTGGTGTTGTCAACAGCATGGAACCATAACACTGAAAACCTCCTGATATCTCCAGTGTTGTGTGAGGGGAGAGGAGTTGTCTTTGCATGTCTAGAAGAGAAAGATGTGGCACTGTTAAGAGCTGCCACAGGCCTTGACTGGCAGATTTTCTAGAAAAGCTCTTGAGATAACTGCTCGTCCAAGACTTAGTCCTCCTTGGAAAAAACATAAGATTTTTCAAGGAAGCTACAGAAATGGAAAGGCAGTCCAGCTGATTGCATACAAATTAACAACAAAATGTGTATCTGTGTCTGTCCGCTGGGCTGTTTAGATGGGATTGTCTAAGGGCTTGATGAGTTTATAATTAGCTATATGGTAAAGAAATACATTGAGACACATCACACAGTGTACGTGTGAGGTGATAAAATGGAGTTATACTCTTATTATTATTCAAAAACATCTTAAACCAAATATTTGTTAATATTTGGGATAGTCTTGAGACAAATCTCTGCTATCGCTTGGTCCAGAATGACCCTTAGGAGACCTTCCCAGCTGAACTGATTTGATGAGGTTATAAAGTTTACTGTGTTGAATATGGTGACCATCAAAGGTGAACTTAACCTCTCTAAAGGGGATGTTCTGCAGTTTCAGCATGTCAGAAGGTGTCAACCTTGTGATGATCCAAATGAATTCAAATTGAACTTCAAAGTAGAAACCTCCACTGGGGTATTAACTGATGTTTTACTATGCCATACTCATATCTGAAGGCACCTGAGGTATATTTACAGCTCTTCTCCCAGTATACTCTTTGTTTTAATTGACTACATAAAGTAACACTGCACAGTGGGGCATGAGAACTTTCTCAAAGGGCAAAAAGACATCTTGGTAACCTCCTTTACCTTTCACAGGTAGTCAGGCTCTTTGGAAGATTTAGAAAGAAAATCTGTTTGCAGGAACCAAAATACAATTAGAAAGAAAGCCCTTGGGTATCAGTACCTCTCCTTAAATAACGTCAAACACTTCTTGGAACGTCGCGCCCTGGACAGGATGGTTGTGTCACAGTGACTTACTGAACATGAGCTCAGTAGCTCAGTACCTATTTCTTGCTTCAGCACAGCTTCTTGGGAAACAGCTGGCACCAATCTGGCATTTAACATCAGAATTTCACAGACTTCAAATGATCATACTGTATTTCTTTTCAGCATTGGGGTTTCCTCAAGTTTCTACCAGGCCACACACATCAAATGTTGGAAATTTTTGCAGGAAAGAGCCCATCTGATGTTACTTGTCAGCACTGATTCATTTTAGCCAGAGTGCAAAACTATTTTCGGCTGGCTGTGATGGCTATTTTTATCTCCATTAACCTCTTGACTGAATATAAACATTTATTGAGGGTAACCTCCCTTGTTTGTCCACTTGCTTCAAAGGTTAGTGAAAAGTGGATGCCTTCCTGACCTCTTTTATGCTCATTAGCTGATTCTAATTGTTCCCTGAGAGATCACAGTTTTGACCCTGCTTGTCCTTGTCAAATTTGTCTAGTTATGGCACGAAGACATTAGCAGAAATTGCATTTTCAGGTAAAAATTACTCCACTGCAGAATGCACACTTACCTAGTGTAGAGCAGTGAACAATACTGCAGTTCTGTAACGTGCCCTCACTTATAAAATGTGAGGTTACTACTGTATGGCCCCATATTACAGACACCCATGTTAGCAGATCCCTGTGATTATACCTAGGCAGTAAGCAGGATGTTTTGTAAGCTTTTGACCAATGTGTAGCAGTTCTTTTGGAGGGAGAAATTAAATTATGCTTGGTTTTTGAATTCTAATTTCTAAGCAGCTGAAATATTTTTGCTCCTATGACAAAAAAGCCTTCTTTTTTTGTGTGTAAAAAGATACCTTTCTTAAGATAAAGTTATTCCTAATAACACTGTAAAAAAAACCCAACAGCATAAAGTAGGTAACACCTACCACTATTTTGGGAATGACCAAGTAAATTTTACAGGATGGCAAGTATATCTCATGTATTACAGGATGATTTTCATAGAACTCTCTGAGAGTCAGAGCATGAACTACTTCAAGGGGGATGATGTCCCAAAGGTGAAGAGCTGTCATGAAGAACGTGTTGTCTTGCAAAGACTTCCTTCTATGTCAAGCTAAGAAAGCCTTTTGTCATGTTCCTCGGTGGTTCTCAGCCATGGTTGTACAGTTCAGACAAAGGACCTGGCAGGTCTCAATTAGGTATCTCAAACAGACAGGTCCCAGGCTTCACAGGTTGTAACCAGTGCCTTAAATCCCACAGACACTTAGTGCAGATTAAAAAGCACTGGTGTAATGCGCTCAAAGCACGATATCCTGCTTTAGAAGCGGGTTGCAGCATTCTGCACCCGCTTCAGCTTTCAAATGGATTTAAAATGTAGCCTCAGGTATAGCGCATTGCAGTAGTCTAATCTTGAGGTGATAAAGGCATGACTGATTTAACCATAGCTTCTTGTTATCTTGAACTGGGGTCTTTTCATTTTAACCATTTTAAGGAAATGGCCTTTCCTGAATCAGCAGGCTTGCTTCAGTTCTTGCTATGTAATAAGGCACAACAAGAGCAATCCTCTCTTGTGGTGAACACCTCCTATGAACATGTGAACCTCACAGGATGCCAGGCCCCAGGAACTGCTGCCATGGTCCTGACTTGCCTTGCAGCTCACACAATATGCCTGTGAGGTGCATCAAAGACAAGCCATTGCTAGTATCCCTCAGTGGAGCTGCCAAGCTTTACAAGCAGCCAGGGCCTTGTGAAGTTTTGCTTTCATATTAAAAGAAGTTTATTTACATATCTGTGCGGCTTGGGAGCAGAGCTATGGGAGAATGGGAAATTCTTTTGAGGTGTCCACCAGTTTTTCTAGGCTAGCGGAGTTGTGAGACAAAACGTCCTGTTCCTCCTCCAGCCTATCTCTGGTGCTTAGAGACCACTTACAGCTGCAGAGCTGATTAAGAGTTTTGCTGCCAAGCCGACCTGGAAGCTAATTTAATGATAACCATGTAGTTCTTTAAGTTCCAAAAAAGCCCTGTAAATGGGGAATGGCGAAGCAGACGCATATGCTGGCTGCTGGTGCTCAGTCTATCTGCTGCTGGCCCTGCTTTGCCTCAGAAGGGATGAGGCACCAGCTTGGGCTCCTCGCCTTGTCTGGAGGAAACTGGGGTGGTGGCATGGGACTAAGCCTACCCCTTACTAAAGGAGAAACTAATCTCCATGAGAAAGTCAAGTGGTATCTCTGCATCTCATTCTTCCTCAGCAGTATGTGGTTAAGTATAATCCTTTCCCAGGACATATTATTTGTCCTGACGATGTAGATAATAAACTGTTGCCCAGCACAAGAAGACCCTGATATTATTTGAGGCTTTTTGATACCACCTTAATGCAGATAATACCCTTAGAGATGAGAGAGACACAATGAAATGTCAGACATCTGGAAAGAAGAAAACCAGAAATAGGAATTAGATCTTGGGGAAATTAAATAGATTATCCCTTTGGCACTTAAACGATAGAATTTTGGTTCATTCTGCTTTTTAACTTGGCCACTAACTTAGAAAAAAAAAAGCACCTTGTTTGAATGTCTTAATTATTATGGTGTACTTGGATAATATTACACTGCCTTTTGATTGTATATGGGATTACCAGAGACTGAGAGCACATATAAGCACAAAAACATGTTAAAGGTTTTACTGAAATGGCAGGTGGAGAAATGCAGCAAGTGGTAGGAACATGTCCTGATTCTCCTCTTCATTTTTGCTGTGGAACCATGGTTGCTAACATTCCTGTTACAGCTTGTGTTTAATTTGGGTATGATTCTCAGGTGTGTGAGGAATAGCTACTTTTCATTGTTTCCATGGCAGCCTTAGAACTGGTTTGGTGTAAATTACACTAAAGTCCAGAGTTTTTTGTGATAGAAAATAGAGATGGTACTTTGATTACCTTTCATCTCATCTTTTGCAGCTCTTTTTCATGCCTTGTTTATTTTCTATGCAGACGATGAGTAAATACTTTGCACTGATTTAATAACTGTTAATATCAGGCTTTTTGATAATTTACATAGGAACTTAACCAAATTTTAAAAAAAAATAAAATTGTTTTGTTTACTGGTCAATTATTAATTAGAATTTAAATTCAAAATTTAAATGCATGCAGTTGCGTTGACTCTAGCCAACATACTTTCTGCAACTTCCCATAGAAAAAGCAGTATTAGGAACTGAGACATTCTGTGTCTCTGATTTCAGTATTTTTACACTAGGTAACTATGTTTTTGCTAGATGTTACATTCCTTTCTCCTAATTTCATTCATCATTTCTACCTGTTTTTTCCAATACTTATGGAGGATGAATAATGTCATGGAGTGTGTAGAGACAAAGTGTGACTTATGCCCAAACATTTTTATGAAAAATGCAAAATCTGAAGTGAATATTAAGTAAAAGGTACTGTCTTTGATAAAATACTATTAGAATCTAAAAAGGTAAAAAAACCCCAAAATATGAAGAACTTTGATATCTTATATGTTTGTCTATCATAATTATTAAATATTGATATATCGTAATTATAGTAGACATATATTTTATATAATTATTAATTATATCTTATGTAACTATTTTCTATAATATCTTATTTTCAATAAATATTTTGCTGTATATTTTGTGAGTAGGTTCTGTGTAACTCTTTTTATACTTCACTACATTTCTAAAACAGTCATAGATAATAAATGTGGCCAAAGTATGTGGAAAGGCCATTATAATTTTCTGTATTTAAATTTTTTTTAACTCTCTTAGTCATAGCACAATAGAACATAAGTGGAGCCAACTAGAGTATTATTGGTGGAATAGAAAAGTAACTAAATTCTCTTACAGAGGATTGGAATGTCTTGGATAGAATTATATTCTAGGAAAAAAATAATTAACATTTTCGTAGTGGCTGTTGTAGTTTGTACTCTCTGTTGTGGTTTCTTTCTTAATACAGAGAAAAAGAACTGTGAATGACAGAAGCCTGAGTGTCATCTCAGTGCCACATACTGACAAACTCAAGAATACCCACAGGAGTTAAATGTTAATAAATTTGAGGCCTCTGCCTTAGCTCCTCAAATACCAGATTCTCTAAATATAGAGTATGAAATATGGACAGGAGATAGCTTTATTAAATTGCCTCCATGCCTTTCAGGTGTAATGGTGCTATGCTTTACTTCTGAGACTTTGGATTATTGCAACTTGTTTTTTAGTCTTTTTTGAGACAAAGTGCAGTGAATTATTAGCATTATTATGATTTCAGACATAGTAAAATCACAGATCAACACATAGCAAAAGACGGAAAATTCCATTATCCATTCACAACTATTTCCTATGATAATAGAAATGTTACCCAGAACAGATCTTTGAAATGGATATCAATTCTTTAAATTCTTTCCTGTCTATTTCAGGAAATAGTGAGATCCTGTTGATAATAAAGTACAATATGTCTAAAGTTCACTTCTAAACACTTGGCCCTTTGCTGTGAGAGTCATCTGCATTCCCTTTATAATTCAGCCACCAGAGATCTGCTTAATCTTGGAGATCTGATCCAATATCATTTGGAAAAATCCTTGATAATAGTTTCAGCATTCAATCAATGAAAGAACTAAAGCTTCCTGCTTGTGTTTTCTTTAAAAAAATCCTGAGACAGGGGAATAAGAACTTGGCTTATGGATTTGGAGATTTTGTTGTTTGAAAATAAAATTAATATTACTATTATTGTTCAACTTCTTAATCAAGGCAAGCAAATGGCATCTGTTTGTTATCATCCTTCCTACAGAAGACAAAGGCTTCAGTCCCTATGGTATTGACTGCTGGCCCCAAGTGGTTGCTGGATGTGACTTGGCAAGGAGTAGAAGACAACAAAAACAACTGCATTGTGTACAGCAAAGGTAAACACAAGCCTTTTTTTTTTTTTTCTACTTACTTGTGTAAGCTACTGAGACATATACCTGTTGCATAATAGGAAAATTAATAGTATGTCTCAATGTCAGTTTTCGTTCTTATTTTCCTCCCGTGTCCTGGTTTTGCCTTTTTTTTTCTTGTACTTATATAAGAACCCCACATAGTCTCTGCAGTTTATTAAATGCTTTTTAAACACCAAAGGACATCAGCTGACATAAGACATACTATCCATTTCTCTCTGAGAGTTAGTACCTCTTGGGAAGCATCAGTAAAATCTATACACTTTGAATAGATAAATTCTTTTTGACATTTTATTGGGCATACTGGATATCATTTCTCCATGTTGTGTTACGTTACATTGTAGACTACTAACTGAAATCCAGTTTTATAAGAAGAGTGAGGACCTGATCAGACTATGAAAAGACTTTATGTCAGCATGGTAATAGAGGATAACTGGATCTGGATTTCAGGGTTGTCACCTCTGACATTCCAGTCTCTGTGTAGTGGCACGATGTGATGATGCTTCACTGAAATGTGTTGTCTAGTGGTAATGGGTATCACTTCAGTTTTATGTGAATTGTCAGATTTGCTCAAGTCAGTACAGGTTCTTATGAGGCTCCTTACCAAACATGCCTTATCTAACCTACCACATCCAACAGCTCCTTTAGATCAAGATGCAAAGGCTTTTGTCTTGCATCTTGAATCAACCCAAAGAGTCTCAGGTTCACTCCATAGCACCGTGGATTATGCACCACACTGTTTGGTCAGTCACTGTGAAAGCTTTCTAAATGCAATTATGGAGCCATTACAGCATGTTAAAAAAAAAAAAAAAAAAAAAAAAAAAAAAAAAAAAAAAAAAAAAACACCAAACCAAAAAAACCCCACCCAACTTGAGCACATGGAATAAAAATAACTACTTAGTATAGCAGTATTTGGCATTCACCCTAAAGATCAGGTTGCAAAACTATGACTTTCCTTCCTTGTGTTTCAATCACCAATCTCAGCACTTTGTGAATACTTCAGAACATGCACTGTTCTTGTTTAATTTCTTTTAGGTTTTATTTCTAACCAAACAGACCTACTGAGATCAAAGATTTGTTTGCTGAGGCAACCTAGTGACCATTTCAGCATACAAGCATCCAGGCAAATAAGCATCCATATCAATATATTAACATACAAAACACTAATCATAACATCAAAGACTCCTAAAAACTTACTAGAAACAATTACAACTTGTTCCTATAATCATTGCAATTTATACACTTATAAGAGGATTGCTTTTAAACTGCCACAAGCCTTTGAAAGTTGAAACGCTGAAAACAGGGAATTTGCATGTTAAAAATGAGTCGCACACCAGGGTCTTATAAATTCTTTCTATTATAATTACAGAATGTCAACACATTCATTCTACAACCTGAAACACCTGCAGTACTAGAGAACTGGGCTCAGATCTAAAAAGGGTTGAGCTGCCCTCCCTTCACAGCTTGCTGATTGCAGCCCAAATGGAAGAAGCAGCAAAGTGCTCTGAGTAACAAACACAGTGAAGCTCTTCTCATGAATCCAGAGCTGCAGTTTGCTGTTCATAGTATTGAATAATCACAGGCAAACTTTTCAGCAACAACTTTTTAACGTAATTTCCCTCCAAAATATATCTTCTGCAAATTCCCATAGGATAATATCTTATCAAGTATTACATTATTTCTGTAATTATAATAATACTTAGCACATATTTACCAGCTGGACTTTTCATCTTCAAAGTACTTTACAAATACTGACTAATTCATTAGACAGTTTCAGTGCTATCTGTCTGATTTAATCTGCTGAAATACAATTTTTTTTTGTCAAATACTGAGAACTTCCTTCATTTTGATACCAAATGATTAGCCCAAAACATTAGTCTTTTCATTCAAAGGTGGTGGATTTTGTTTCACTGATTATACTGGTTATTTTAGTACTTGGTTAACAAGGTATGGTGAGACAGGCAATACTCAAGGCGCATTCTATTGTCTCTACCAGAGATGCCTATTATAACTAAAGTTGAGGGGAAAATCTGAGGATAAATACATGTTTAAAAACTGCTACTTCCCTAAATTAATGCAGGAAATAAGTTTTAGATATGCTTTGCCTTCACTGCATTCTGTTTCTCTCTTTTCACTTGGAGGTGGCTGTTCTGTTGGTCATTAAGCATCTACTCTTGCCTTGAGCTCTGCTGGGATTTTTGTACTAGAAAGATTAATTGACTTGGATCACAAAACAATGTCAAATAGAAGATGGTAAAATAAATAAATAGAATAATGTTTCTTCCTTCAATTTGTATCTCATCATTCCAGATTACATTGCTTTGATTTGTGTTAGCTTTCTGTCTCCTATAGTGCCATTACTTCTAATGAAACGGTGTCAGCTGGCATGTAGCTATAATTCTATGTTATGTTGTAGTTGCATGTGTATAATTTTGTTAGTTTGCTTAGCAATACATTGTTATTTCTGAAAGCAATTAGCTGAACAAATGTGTGGAATTGTCTATCTAGCAGATTTGGTCACCTGGGAGCTGTTTTCCATGCTATACTCAAGATGAGATGAGTGGAGTAAACTGGCACATTTCTAAGAGGAAGATAAGTTTAGAATTGGCTAGAAGTATGGGGTGGTGGTCGATTAGTTGCTGACTTAGAAGCACATGCCATATTTCCTTTTAGCTTATTATAGTGATATCTTTGAGAGCAGAATTTTCCCCAGATCTTTCAGAAGAACATAGGAATGTCAGTCTGATTTCCAGTTCACTAGAGGTTGTGAGCACTGTAATCGCCCACATATTGCACACAGAATAATCATGGGGAAAGGTGCCTAGAATGCAGGTTCTATTAAAAAGAATTTGAACTGGCTAGATAACTCTCTATTCCCCTTCAATGTTTTCCATAAAATATTCTCTCTAAACAAAAAAACACACTAAGTGTGTGTGCATATGTATGTGTATGCATATGATGTACACATATAGATTATATTGCTAAGGTATTACAGTGGAATCACAAATCTTTAGATGAAGAAAACAGTTATTTAAAAACATACATCAGTATACAGTGAATAGCTATGAAATACAGAATACTACACAGTGAATAGCTATGAAATAAATATTTAGTATTTGAAATTAGTGATATTCTAATTATTCTTCTTAGCCTAGGATCACTACCTGTATTTTTATAACTACATTTCCCCATACTTGGACAAGTTAGAAAAGAGAAAAACAGTTCTTTAGGGATAGTGAATTTATTATCCCATTTTACAAACTCTGATACAAGCTGGCTACTCATGGCATGTGCCATCATTCCACACCATTTTTTTGAAAGAAAACTTTTACAACCGTAATTTTATTTCTAAAAAATGTTCTTTATGTTTTAATATTTACTTCAAACTTCTCTCATGTTTCAAAATAGTCTATTCACTTGACTAGAGATTTGAGAGACAGATTTTTTGAATTGTAGCTTATCTAAAATTATAAATATGTTATTTTCAAAAAACAGCTACAGTGTACTTCAGGCAAGATATATTGTTAGGAAGTATAGATGCTTGAACTGTATGGTCATTGCCACATGATGTATTTGAGAAACATTTGTGCCTAACAAAGCTGTTCACGAAACCTGGAAAATCTCTAAGACCACAGGTAGGAGTCACCCCACAAACTAGGAGGATGCTGGGCTATTTACTGCAAATCTTTCACTAGGACGGCAAGGATTTTAAAAATTAAATTTTGACTGACCAGAATAGAAACAGTGTGAAAAACACAGTTGCACAGACTAAAAGCCATGCTCACGTAACAGACATTTTCCTAGATATTATTGAAAACATTTATGGGAAATGTATGGATACCATATGTTTAGTGGCATTGTTAAAACAGGGTGTCTGTACATATATTTAGCTGTGGGAATTATAAAATCATAAGGCGATTAAGTTAGCTAGTTGTGAAATTCCAATATTGCTTTTTAAATGACTTCAGGATATAGGAGGTGCTAAGGTTATTATCTGTTATCAGGAATACAGCGGAATTGTACGACTGGATAATAACTAAACAACTGACACAATGTAAAATTACATTATCAGTGTGTTAAAACAAAATTGCGCCCTAAAGGAGTCTACATGCCAGCTCAGAGCTGCAGTGTAATTATGCTTAACTCTGATAATTAAAATACAACGGAGATCAACAGAATCATTTTCATTAAGAAAATTATTAATGATGGTGGTATAACAGTAATTGATTGCAGAGCACCACAGGATAACTCTGTGCAGGAAAACCAACATGTGTAACGTGTGTCTGGGCCGGTCAGGTTGCGTTGTGTACCACTGAGCTTGCTGCCGGCCAGGTGGCAGCTGTGGGGCACATCTCCTGCTGCAAAGCCTGACTCAGAAAGTGACTTTGCAGGCTACCCCTTGGAGGGAGAGGGATGGATGCTGGTACGTGGGGTGGTGGGATGGGGTCAGGTGCGGCTGCCAAAAACGAGGGAGCCACAGCCAGTCTTAAGCCAGCCATCGTCTCAGTTTGTGTGAGGCAGTGTTTGATTTTGCATTTCCATTCGTGATTTATGGATGTTATTTCCTCCTCTGCCTGGCCTCACTGCATAGTTTATGCCCTTCGTTATTTCTGAGAGGATGCTGGAGGAGAAAAACCCATCCTCACCCCAGTGCAGTTCCACAGGCACTGCATGACATCTTCATAAGTGATTCCACAGGATGCTCCTGTTAATTGTGCCGGTGGTGCAGACACACAATATCAAATGCCATAAAAAGCCTCCATGTCTCCATAAGTGAAATCACAGTCAGTGCCCACTGTGCAACTGTAACAAAATCCTTGCTAGGCAGAATGTTGCCTAAGGGTGAGATCCAAGAATTGTCATTTTCTTTTGGCGAATGCAAAAACGGGGAGAGGGGGGAGTGAATTCGGGGTAGTGCTGCTCAGCACAGCTAAGGGATGGGTGCTTGATCAAACAGATGCGGCTTTTGAAAGCCGCCCGAGAAAGTCTATTCTCCAATCACAATAGAGAAGAAGCCTGTTAGGGTGGATTTACAGGATGATATTTGTTAAAATGACAGCTGCCCACACTGAAACTGTGTCATGTAGCTAATTTATAAATAGCAGCTCGAGGAAAGGCAGCAGAGTGGAGAGGGCAGGGCAGAAGTCGGGGCTAGAGGCAGAGGGCTGTGCTCGACCCTTCTGAGGCTTCCACTGGCTGCATGGCCCCACAGTTCACTTAAAATAAGACAGTAAATATCTAACTCTTTACTGAATTCACTGGTACCAGGGTGAGTGTTTAGCTGATGTATGTGCCATATGTTGAAGACACAAACACTGCGAAAAGGTTATATGAAATTACTTGTAAAAATTGAAGGTAATTTTTAATTTGCTAATTTAAAATAAACATTCTGATTTTTAACATGCAGGAAAATTCAGCTGTTGTAACAGAAGGGTTCTTAAATTTTTCTTTAGTGACAGAGGATTACTTTTCTTGATTGTTCTCCGAAATCCTTGATACCATGTTTTCCTGAGCGAAAGAGTTTTCAGCCCGCAAATACTCTTTTTTTATCCCTACAACTTCAGGCAATGTAATGGTTCATTGCACCACAGCATCAGGGACCCTAATAAGACACAGGTCAAACATCGTAAGGAGTTTAAACACTGCCGCATTAGAGTATGAGTATAATTTGGTCTGGGTCAGAGAACAAGTTGTTTAGTAGGCCAAAGGTTAACTTGGGGCATATATTTTAGATTGCAAGGGGCTTCTTTCCACATACTATTAAAAGCAAATTGAGTGAATTTACTTAGTCTGTTCCACATTGATAGTCAGAAAACTGCAGTTCTCCTGTCCTACTGGATGCCTCCATTAGCTAAACAAAGCTTTGGTGGTGCTAAAGGTTTTTGTTCTTTCTTTGTATCCACTGACAAAAAAAAAAAAAACCTGCGTTTTTAACAGCATACATGTGCCACTTACCTGAATATCAAAGGTCCATGAAAGAACTTGTTTTAGATTTCTTTTTCACAATACTGAAAAATTGTGAAGTAGAATTATAAGTAGAATTATAATTATGTGTATAATGCTTACATGGAATAATATATCTGCTTTCACAGTCACTGGAAGAATGTGTCGTGATACAGACATAAAGGGCATGATTAGTAGGCAAGTAGATGTCAGGCTCCACCTTTGGTTTTGCTGGGATGTTGAGAAGGCAGGATGCCAAATAGCACTGTTGCAAATGAAACTATTGCAAATCAGTCCTGATAATTTCCTTGCTGACCACAGAAGAAGAAAATATTTTGTCCCCATCACTATTGGTTCTTATTGCTTATGGTAGACACAGTCTTGTAGACTTAATTCAAATACTCTTCAGCTTTAAAGAACTCACAAAGCAGGACTGTATTTTTTCCTTATTTTTATTTTTTACCTCTACAAATAGATCCAACGGGGGATTTTCTGCTTTAGGGAGTTAGAGGTCAGGGCCTTGTATATTTTCTTAATTATCTACAATAAAAAGGTTATTTTATACATCTTTATGGATATGTATATAATAGCATACACTGAATTATTACATGCCCTTTAAATTCTAAGCATGTAGATAATAAAGGGAAAATGACAAGAAATACAGGTATAGAGCTATATTTCTACTTCCATGAAAATGCTTTTGTTCATTATTAGTGCATTATGCTTACATAGCAACCAAATGTGGGGTTTTTATGTTGTTTTTATATTGATTTGGGTCTTTTTTTCTTATGTTTTTCTTATCACTTATTATGTAGTTTATTTCATAGTTTGAAATTGGAATTGTTTTTCATGGAAAATAGAATACTGATATGATTTGCACAGAATTATATTTTTTGGACTGAAGATTTAAAAAACTGTACACTGAGTCTATAAGTCTCCTATGAGATGTTCATGATGGAAAAGAAGCCCAGTATGTACTTCCCACTGTGACCACGTGAAAAGAAATATTGCTTCAACTGTTGAGACCACTGGCAACAATAAATGTAAACAGAATGCAGAGGGGTTTTTTTAATATATGTATTAGTCCCTTATTTTTCTAAGTCAATTTCAGTAGAATCTGTCATTTAGAAATCTTTTTTAAGAAAAGTATTGTCCTTATTTTCAAGATATGATATAGGTACTAAATGTGTTTTATTTTTAATTAAATTGGGGTTTTTATCCATTATGCTAAGTAGACTTCAATAACCTTGTGACCCTTGGTGCTTGTGATACCATTACCTCTTGTCATCTTCCCTGCAAAGCAAGAGGGAAGAAAAAAAAAAAAAAAAAAATTTGCTGAGCCACACATTTCAAGTTGTCGACAATCCCATCCACAAGAAAACAGAAGAAAATATATATGCACTCTGTCCTGTCAAAAGGCTTTCACCTTATCTTGAGAGACTGTCAGGGCAGGAACATCATGGAATGGACAGGAGTCTATTAAATTAATAAGCTGCTGGATGGTGTCTGGAGAGTTATGATGCTCCATAAATCCAGTTTGATCATGGTGGACAAGGTTTAAATCTGCAGCCTCCTAATACACATCCAGGTCCTGGATTGGATTTGAAGTTTTGTGCTGGAGACACAGAGATAGTCCTGGAGCTTGTGAATTAAGATTTATCTTTTTTTTTCATAGTTTTTTCCCCTCTACACTTCTTGACAAAAATGAAAACACCTTAGGGATCCTGGCAAATGTTACTGCTTGAAATGAAAGAACTGTTGTCAAGGTGAAACCATGACCTAGAAGCCTAATATCAAACCTGGGTCATTCTTTTCAGGCAGCTCCATTGGTGCTAAGTATAAAATGTCTGTATGGGAGGAACAGGGGCTGGATTAATCTGCAGCCTGTTTTATACAGATTCCTATCAAATTTGCATTTGTGATACTAGGCAAACTAATGGTGTGACATGTAAAAGCTGAGAAATGTAGAAATATATTCTTCCCCCTTTCAAGGTAGCTGTGTGTATAATGGACAGTGCAGTGTGAGAATTCTGTGTCCCTTACCTCTAAATGATCTATGCCTGGTGGTAATAATTCAAGGAAGACTCTTTTATATTCAAAGTGCCAAGCTCCCAGGAAAACCTGTGTGATGTGCAGCTGTGATGTCCAAGTGGGCTGTGGAGCTGGGCTGCCTGGGATGCAATGTTAAAATCGTGTTTAATGTGTTTTGTCTTTAGCAGCTTACAAGCAAGGCCATTATTATGGCATAATGGGTGGAATTCAAATGGTTTTTTGCCACTTAATTGACCTGCAAGCCAGTGATTTATTATTAAGTCCCAAAGCTCCTATTCTTGTTACTCTGGAGACTCCAGCAGGTGATTCCTGTGCTTGCTTACGCAGGCAAGAGACTTCTTTTCCCAAATTCCCAAGTCACATTTTGGATCCTACCTAATTTATTTATTGATGATATTTAGAATCTATGTTACTTTTAAAAGCAATTTGTGCTTTTTTTGTTCGCATTGTTAATTTAGGAGCTTAAGGAGACTTCCTAGCACTAGAGAAGTCTAAAAGCAATGTACATATTAAAGGAAGTGGATAGCTTCTGTTGAAATACCAGGGACACTGAGATTTGTTTTATGCTCAGGAATATGGATTTAGAGCTGAAAGGAATTGAAAACAGTTCTTCTGGTGTGTAGATTTCCTAAACAGAAAATGGGATCAAGATGTAACCCTTGGTCACATCCATACATATATCTCTGTCCATTGTCTTTTAGGAATTATTTAAGAGCTGTAGCTAGAGATCATGTGTGACTGAATCCTGACCTCTCTATTGATCCTAGGGATCAATCTGTGTACTCTCTGATCCAAAGATCGATGTCAGCATTTCTCTCCTTCTCCCATGACATTCCAGCACTGCTCAGTACTGTAGGCAGAGGCCACAAGGAGCAGGACTTCACAGCAGGGTGCTGTGGTGCTGAGGCCAGCACTGCAGAACACATCTCTTTTTCCTAACGTAGTGGTAATTGCACCCCATTTTTTGAGGCAGGTTATGAAGGGTGTATAGTGAAATGGGGAGAAGGGAGAGTGGAGGTTAGGGAAAGAACTCCAACATGGTGCAAAATGTACTTGCAGCAGGATGCTCACAGTGCCTTCAGCAGCCCCTCTTCTCACCAGGGCTGGGGCATCCATTAGTCTTCCCACTGTTTTAGTCATCTCTGAAGAAAACTGAAGAAAGTAAGAAGAAGTTGCAAGCTGCTTCAGTGTTGGTTTAATATCTAAGGAATGAGCCCCTGTTACTGCTGACAGATAAAACTTAGCAGATTTTTAAAAAAATGTAATTTCTTTTGTTGTTAGAAAAAGCACAGAGAAAAATGCTCTTTCAGATTTTTTTCTTTCTTTTTTCGCTTTAATTCTGTCAGGGCATGTGATGCAATATGATGCTGTCAAACAGAAACCCATTTAAGCTAGAGTGGGCTTAACTTATGATACTTGAAGTTAGTTGTGATGTTAAAGCAGATTTAGTAGAGATGTTCTGTAACTGAGTGGTGATGCACATGACTGAATTGGCCAGTGGCATGCAGAACCAAGGCTTGTTTCTGGAGCAGAATTTGCCCCTAAGATAATTTTCTATGATAATATCGTAGTATACAGGTATATACACATGGATGCCTGCATATAAACCTATAATAATAAAAAACAAAACCTTAGGCCTCAATTAGGGTTTCACTCAAGCTACAGAAGGTTCTGAAATCTCTTCCTATAGCTGCAATATATATTTCTGCATGGGCAGTTCCAGCTGTTCTGAACAATTGTACTATCACAGGTTAGTAGTCGTTGGGAGGAAATATTATTTGTAAAAGAGTTTAGAACACAGAAAGAATAAGTCCTAGCTAACGTTATTAAAGCTCAAGAAAATTACCAATGTAGCTTTATAAATTACAGAAGGTTAGTTTTGCAATAAAATGGTGAAATTAGAAGACAACACAGAGAAAAATATGTGTTTTAGGGAATGCAAACCAATGTAAAACGAATATTGAAAAATTGTATTAGAAACACTAGAAGGGAGGTTTATTCAGATTTAATCAGATGTATTTAGTAAACATTGTAACTTTTTATTTAAAAAACCAAAATGCACAGTCAGATAATACTACTGCGCTCTGTAACATTATTTCAATGAATGAGGAATTCTTGTTTGAGACAATGGTGATGTAGAAACACACATAAATTGACATTTTCCTTTTACAGTTACATATAAAAAAATAATGTGCTAGAAGCACATAAGGACAGTGCACTAATTATTCAAGATCTGAACAAGTGAAAGACATTTATGAGAAAACTGAGGATCATTGGGTTAACAGGAATTGACTAATGTAAATCATAGAATCATGGAAGGGCCTGGGTTGGAAGGACCTCAAAGATCATTTAATTCTAATCCTTCTGCTGTGGACAGGGACACCTTTCACTGTACTGGGTTGCTCAGAAATCCATCCAGACTGGTCTTGAAAATTTCCATGGATGAGGCACCCACAACTTCTCTGGGCAACCTCTTCCAGTGCCTCACCACCTTCACTGAAAAGAATTTTTTCCTGTTATCTGATCTAAACCTACTCTTTTTCAGTTTGAAACCATTCTCCCCTGTACTGTCACTATATGCCATTGTAAAAGGTCCCTCTCCATCTTCCTTGTGGGTTCCCTTCAGGTACTGGAAGGCCATAACTGGGTCACCCCAAAGCCTTTTCTTCTCCAAACTTAACAAACTCACTTCTCCTAGCCTGTCTTTATAGGAGAGGTTCTCCATCCATCTAATCTTGGTGGCCCTCCTCTGAACTCACTCCAACAGCTCAATGCCCTTCCTGTGCTGGGGAATCCAGAGCTGGACACAGCACTCCAGGTGGGGTCTCACCAGAGCGGAGTAGAGGCGCAGAATCCCTTCCCTTGCCCTGCTGGCCATGCTGCTTTTGGCTTTCTGGGCTGCAAGTGCACATTGCTGGCTCATGTCCAGCCTCTCATCCACCAGCACCTCCAAGTCCTTCTCAGCAGGGCTGCTTTCGATCTGTTTATCCCCAGCCTGTATTGATACCGGGAGTTGCCTTAGCACAGGTGCAGCATCTTGCACTTAGTGTTACTAAACCTCATGAGATTCTCATGGGCCCACTTCTCAGGCTTGTTCAGGTCCCTCTGGGTGTCATCCTGTCCTTTGGATGTGTCATCTGCACCACTTGGTATTATCTTCCCATGTGCTGAGGGTGCACTCTATAACTCTGTCTTTGTCATTAATGAAGATATTAAATATCACTGGTCCCAATACGGACCCCTCAGGGACACCACTTGTCACTGACATCCATTGGGACTCTGAGCTGTTGACCACTACCCTACGGATGTGACCTTCCAACCATTTTCTTATCCATCTGGGGGCACATGTCAAAGGCTTTACACAAGTTCAAATAAATGACATTTTTAACCCATCAGTTGTCCACTGATGGAGTCACACCATTACAGAAGGTCACTGGGTTGGTCAGGCAGGACTTGCCCTTGGTGAAACTGTGCTGGCTATCTTGAATCACCTCCCTGTCCTTCATGTTCCTTAGTATAAGTTCTAGAAGGATCTGTTCCATGATCTTCCATGGCACAGAGGTGAGACTGACAGGTTTCTACCCTTTTTAAAGATGGACACAATGTTTTTGCTTTTCCAGTCACCTGGGTCTTCACCTGACTGCCATGACTTTTCAAGTATCATAGAGAGTGGTGATGGACAGTTACATCAGCCAATTTCCTCACGACTCTGGGATGTATTTCATTAACTCCCATAGATTTATGTACATTCAGGTTCTATATACCCTAACTTCAACTTGAAAACTTAAGATGAAGTATTATGGTTGGCCTTTTAGCTGAAACAGGTGTTCAGATATGTAAGAATGGAGGCATCTGACATGCAGGGGAGACAGCAGTGTCTTTGGCCAGGCAAAATATTTGCTGTCATTGTAAGATGTACAGCTGAACTTAAAGTATGTAATGAAAAGGCAGTGTTTTACACTAGGAAATGAGAAGGATCATATCAAGTGATCACTATGCATCTTCTATTAATAGTCTGTTCTTTTAAATGTGAACAGGCTTGCTTTTATGGTGGTTGCACGTGCATTTTAATGGATTCAAATTATGTGAGGTTTAAATGCCTTTTCAAGTTACAATTAAATAAAAATTTAAAATAAGAGTGACAGATTGCTAAGGCTAAACCAGTTTTATGATTAAGCTTCAATTAAATTATATTTATCATTGGAGCAAATGAAGTATAAAATCACAAACAATGATATTTTTCAGTGGATTACTTCGGTGGGAAGTGTAGTCTGAAGTATGACTTTGAGACTTTTATCTTCCATTCCCTCCTAAAGTAGAAATTAATTAGGGCTAAACAAGCATTGGCTATTGGTTCAGAACCCCATCCTGAGTCCTTCATGACCCAGTGGTCTAGGACCAATTTACTGTTCATGATGCGAAGTATTATGTGTTTTTTTTGGGTTTAACTAGCTAAATTAGGGAAAAAGTTGAAAATTTAATGGTGGTTTAAAAAAATGAACTGTTTTTGTTGCTTTCGTGGAAGACACTTCTGGTCCTTTGCACCTCTCAGAAGATCTCCTGAGACTGACTCTTTAAATACTTTTTTTTCTCTTTCCATGTACTTTCTGTGTAAATCCCTAAATGGCAGAAGCTCTGCAATGAGTCGAGAGAATGCTGGGTTTGTACATGCCAGCTATTTCTCAATTATAGCCAATGTACCATAACAAGTGAAGCACAACAATTTTCTGGCTTGCCACAACATGATCTTCAGCTTTATGTACATGTGGCACTGCTCTGTCTTTTTTGACACACTTCCTAAATTTCATTATTTATTTTCTCTTAATTCTGTCCTACAGAAATGTGTGTAAAAGGAACTATATTCTGCATTCTGTTTTCTTGGTTTGATCTTAATTTTATAATCTAGGACATAAGTGGATTAAATTTGCACATTGAGCAGCCTGAATATTTTGATATCTTTAAAAAATGATCTACAGCATCATAAAAATTGTTCTTTCTGAAACACCATTTCTCTCCTTTATAAAAATGCCTCTAAATGATGTTAAACAGAAAAAAATTAATTTTGGATCAATTGCACCTAAAAAAACCCTATAATATATTCAGCTAGAAGATTCCAAAAAGTGATGAGCTGATACATGACCTTCTTCTCTTTAAGAACATATGAACATATTCGTGAAGTGAAGCATGATGCTAGTGCTAGTGTGTTCCTTATTATTGCAAAGTCTAAACTTGTGAATAGTTGAATACTCAAAGGTCTAATTGTACAGAGACAATTCAGTTTCTAAGTCAGAGATGTTTCCAAAAGCACCCATTGGGTGCTTTCCTTAATAAGAGCATTTTCGTAAATAGAATTCTTTTCAGCTGTTAAACTGGTACACAGGAGATCTAAGAGTTGGTCTTCAAGCTGAAGATATTGAAAGAAATTCTTCTGTTGAGGACTGCTATTTTTGTGTGTCAGTCTTGGATGGCTGTGTCACGTGCCATGTGTCATCTCTGGGACATTGATGTTGCAGAGGAATCAATAGAAACTGATTAGGAGACGTTATCTTTGAGCACTTTGGCATGACAGTCTACCATTAATATCCAGCAGCATTCTTTGTTTTTGCTTAACTTCTATACCTTCTTTCTTTCTGGAGAAAAGCTGGGTCAATTTGCATTTGCAGTCATCAGGCTCCAGCCTCTGTTACTAATAACATTGGATAATGGGGAAAAAAGAGAGATCCTGCAGCTTTTAACAGTAAATATGGATCTAATTTTGTCTTTTGGAAATTGCCTGATCAGATTTTAGCTGTCTGCCGTGAATCAAACAGCTGAGTTATCAAACTATATCACTTTCATAACAACAACTTTTTAGATCCTGGTAAAAGGTTGCTTCTGATCCATGTTGCAATGAATTCATTGCTGTAGCCCCATAGAATTAGTCAGTGGGATGCATATGCCCAACTGAACACAATAAAACAAAAAAGAAATACACCATTCCTTTTCCTATTAATTATTCTCATATGACATGTCTGATGAAAATGGGTTAATATTTGCTAAGCTAAAGAGTTGTGTAGACTAATACCATAAGTGGAGGACACAAAATGAAGAAAAAATTCTACTCGGAGGAAAAACAATTTATTTTTACTTAGGAAACAATCATACTCTCCTATGATATTGTTAGAGACAACTCTAAGTTTTAAACCCGATATTCTTGTAGGGTTGTTATAATATTTTACTTTATCCTGACGTAAATAATCTTTCTATCGAAAATAGACTTTTCCCATGGCACTGAACCAGTTAGGCTGTATTCTTAACACAGGGAACAGCTGTTAATTTTTTGGATGTCTAAAAGATTTTCAATATATAGTCCTTGGTTTATACATTGTCTTTTTTATTATTATTATTTTGCATCACAGTCAGTTACCTTCATTGGCATCTATTGGTACAAAGCTGATGTAGCAGAGTAAGGAACCATCCCATAATTTTCCTCAATCACTGTTCCCATTTCTTTCCTCATTTTTCCATTCTGCAGAAATTCAGGTGCATAGAGGTAATGTCCAAAAAAGAATGAACCAAGACTCTGAGTAGTCCTTCCTATCATGTATAATATACTGTAAATTGTATGTACCCAAAGATACTGAACTCTGCCCTCCAGAGATGGAAAAAAATTGTCACTAGACGGGGAAAGTCATCAGCAGGGACTTACAAGTCCCTTGGCATCTCTTTATCATAGATACTAAATATTGCCTTACAAGCAGGGCTCTTTGGCAAATTAAAACCCAGAAGGCAAGGTACATAAAAATTTACGTAGAATTCAGGTGATGAAAAGGAACTGCCAGAAGAAACTGGATCTAAACATTTTGATAAAATGTGGTTGCCTAATTACTTTTACCTTTGTTCCCCTTTTAAAATTGCATGCACCAGTCTGTCTGTCTGTCTTTTTAAGAGCTTATACAGCAGTCTATGTGATAATCTAACTCTTAACTACACATAGCTGGACTACTAAATAAGTTTTGCGGAACAACAGCATGCGTATGATGTGGCATTTTCAAAATCTCTTTGTATTATCTACTCAGAATATTTATTATAAAAAGAAGCAATTGTACACAAGGAAGAAAAAGAATTATACAGTACTCTTCATGTCTGAGCAGCCCAAATAGTGAATGCAGGTTTTACAGCATTTGCGACTGAAATGCAGGAATATTTTTCTTGAGTGGAAGTGATTTTTAAATGCTTTGTAACATTTGCAGTAAAAGTATGCATGCTTTTAAGGCAGAAGGTAAGAAGCAGACATTTCAAGACTTATTTTTTAGGAAGGATTTGGATGCTTAACATGTCTCTTTGCATCTATTACTATGAAGAGTTAAGAGAATAAAGAATTTTTTGGAAGCATATCGATGGATTGTTGAAATGTAACTACTCAGTGAGACTTCTGATAACTTATATATGCTTGGAGTCGGAGGTGCTGACATGTAACATGGCTATATTTAATTAGGTTTATGTAAGAAAAGTGGGAATTTTTCTGAATGCATTTGATGTGTTCTTTCTTTTCCTTTTCAAGCATACATAACTTTTGCTTTGGGAAATTTTAATATAAAATTCTTACTTACCCCATGGACAACTCACTGCTTAGTGAGTTCCTTAGAGTAACTCCTTAGAACTTGAAATCGTTCCAGTTCTTAGTTGTAGAGCTAGTGTGACCTCAGGTAGAAATGAATTTGTGGCAAACTTGTCATAATCATTTTCATAAAGGGAAGAAACTAATACTTGAAATACTAGCAGCAATTTTTTGGTATTTCATTTACATCACAATGACTTATGGCTCTTTATTTGGATCTTGTTTCACACTTCTTCAGAAATAACTGGCATTTGGATTTGGGAGAAGGTTGTAATTCTTGGTTTGACACAATTATTTTTTTTCAGAATTGTACACTTCCTTAATTCAAATTTTAGTCCAATCTTAATGCATTATATGATTTCTTTAATTAGGGGGATCGTGAATACCCGTTTCTCTTGGAGAAAAGAAAATACAGAAAGGCAACCAAACAGACTGAACATAGTGTTATTCTAAACTGTCAGGTTGTTCATAGGTCTCTCTAATACTTCTCAGGTTCTAGTCTGTTGGTGATATAGTTTCAATAGATGCACTGAGGAAAGTGCCAAGACCAGGTTTGACAGGGTTTTCTTTCTTTTTTTTTTTTTTTTCTCTCTTTTTTTCCCCCTCCTTCTCTTTCTCTTTTAATCCCTGTGGGGCTCTGTGATTTTTCATAGCTGGACTAAAGTTGTGTCAACGGGAGACTTGCACCATAAAGACTGAAATGTTAAAGAAAGCTACAAGGAACAGCTTTGAGGCAAGGTTTCAAGCTTTGTCATCACGCTTGAAGAATTTTCTGTTTAATGTACTGTAATGCAGTATTCAATGGGGACAAGTTTAATTGAGTTTTACACAACCCAGTTGGGAGTAGCGCTGCAAGGTAGGTGATGTCTAGGTTTTTAATCTTCCACTCCAGAGAGGCTTGTTGACGAAGTGGTTCTTTCTCTTTGTAAGAAAAAAGGGAAGCATGAGAAATGATACATCCGTGGATAAAACCAATTGGCAACCCCCAAAGGAATGAGGGCGATAAGGCGAATCCAGCACTTGTAAGAAATAAAAGAATCCAACTGTTCATTTAAATGAGAAACAACACATGTGATTGAGGAGGCAGGGAGGCTGGGCACTGGAGTGGGGAGGAAGGGACTAATAAACAGAGTGGCTGGTGTTGGAGTTAGGCGTCCTGCATAAGCAAGCCAGGGTTTGTTAGGCAGATTACCAAAGAGGTAGTTAAAAACATGTATTTTTTAAAGAAAAAGGAGAGTCAGGCATTTCCTATGTTGGAGGAGGTGGCTGAAGTGGCAGGAGGGAGGAAGCTGCTGTTAGGCGAAGCCCTACTTAAAGAATCGCTATTCCTTCCCTGAGGCCTAACAGCAGCTCTCTATCAAACAGCGTAAAAATAGCACTGGACCCTGTCAAAGAGAAAATAATACCTTCTGTGTAAGCCTCAGTGTATTAAACTGTAGTCCTGTTCAAGTTACTTCTCCTAGAACTTAAGCAGCCGAAAGGATAAAAACATGCAGTCAATATACTGCCAAATCATATCCCTGCTCCAGCTCTGCATCCCTGCTAAAGCAAAAAGTGTTTAGCTCTCCCAAAAAGCACTGTCTGCCCTTCATGAAAAATTCTGTTCTTGCCAATTGTGTACAATTATATGTTACGAGTTTACTTTAATTTTCACTGGCAAACTGATACTGTTCCACTTGTTTTCTCTTAAGATATTGAAGAGATTTGACCTGGTGTGTGACTGAAACTGTTGGTTTGTTTGTTTGTTTTGTCTTTTAATGCTTATATTGGCATTTTTGTTGAGAGGTTTTTCACCTCTCTCCAGAGTCATTAGCTGGAGAATTCACTGTGCTGTGCAGTGATTGTTTTCAGGTTTCCTCTGCCATCTTACCAACAAACCTCTCATTTTGCCTCATCAGAATCAAGACAACTTGACACAGTGACTTTTTTGGTAAAATCTACTGAAGAGCCAGGTTGGCATGAGCTTAAGGAAGCTGTAGTTGGGGGGTGCTTTGCTGCCAACTAATGTTTTTGCACCCCTTTTGGGAGGGCAGGCAGCCAGACCAGACTTGCACACGCCTCACAGGGCTGCCTCCCAGTGCACCAAGCAAACCCCAGCAGCAAGTTTAGCCTTGTGCCTTTCTACAGACTCACTGGTAACCCCTTCTTTGCCCTTTGGCTTCCACATCCACCACAATGGAGGGAAGGTGGCTGTGGCTGTAGTCCAGCCTGCTTTCAGGAGGAGAGCAGGGAATAGATTTCATAATCTATGATGAGCCTTGGTAACCAGCTATCGTGTGGGAGGATTGAATTTCACCCACAGAGCATACACAGTGAGAGAAATTGGAAATCGCATTGAAATATTCAGAATTTGCACTGTGCTGCTTTCCAAGGTACCACCAGAATCCCTGTTAAATTTATAAATACAGTGCACACGCGAAGTGTAGAGCTGAGCAAATAATTCACAATGAATAATTTATCCGACAAATTTAGCCTTTTTTCTGCTCATGAAATATCCATGAACAGATCTGTGATTTGTAACTGCAACCTTTACAGTGCATTAGCATAGGGGTTTTTTTAATTTAATTTTCTTGTGTAGTTTGGTATAAAAAGAGTAATTCCCTGTTATTATTCTTTTAAAAAGTATTTCCCTGTTATTATTCTTATTAGCATTTTAAACAGATCAAAAGTAGACTTTGAATTTCAGCCATCAAGTAAGTGAGGGGGGCTGAAGGAGACAGGTGTTTTTACTTTGCTGCTGCTGTTTGTCCAGAAACACTTTTTCCATTGGCTACATTTACAAGGGACATTGCAGCAACTTTTATTTTTGCAGCCTCTATATTTACTGTAAAAAACCACAGAGCTGTCTCTTCTTAAGTGGAAGGGAATATTCTGAACAATAGCACCTAATGATGGAGAGATTTCAGGTAAAAAGGGAGGTGGGTGGTCTTAGAACGGGGCTGTGCCTTCAAACTTTGTTAAGAGAAATACATATTTTGAATATCTCTCTATTGTAACATGTGGAATATATCCCTGGTATATCCTGGAAATGTCATCCCTTTGTCTATCTGCATAGGCTGAAATAAGGGGGAGAAATGAGACTTATATTTCATACAGCCATAGCAAACTTTGAAGCCCCATTTTTAGACCCCAAATTAGCAGTGGCTAAAAACCCATAAATTAAACCCCTAGGATTTTCTAAAGTAAAGAGTTTCAAAATGTAGCATTAACAGGCATGCTTTCTGAATATTCTTATATGATTTTTTGTCCACTATATCTTTGTCTTTCTATTGTAATGCTTTCTCTACAGTTAAGCAAAGTGATCACTATTTACTGAGGACTAAAAGATTAGGAGTTTAACTAGTTTCAGTTAAGTTATCAATTGAATCTTTTGCAGCTTTGTTAAAAATACAACTAGGCATTTTTACCATTGATAACTTTTCAATTTACTGAATTTCTCCTATGATTTCAAATTTTCCAAATTATTTTTAACATAACCAAAATTTTATCTTTATGTATATAAAGCAGTAACATCAAAGGTAATGCTTAAGAAATAGGGAAAAATACAAGAAAATTCTGTTGAGAAACTTTAATTAAGTAGCTCTACTGTAACCAAAAGAATGCATTTGTTCTTATTTTGACATATTTAAGGATAATACATGGTTTGTGAGGCTGTCACAGATATAATATATAGCTCTGCTCAGAACAAGCTTTAACAATATCCTTCTGGTCAATAATCTCAATAATCTGCCTATTCTCTGCATGTACAATTAAATCTGTGGTCTTTGCTGGGGAGAAGAAGTTTACTCCCTCTTTTCTGATGGTACATCAGAACACTTATTTTTTGATGGCACATCAGAAAAGAGAGTCAGTTGGATTTTACTCATGTTTTCTCCTCAGAACAATTTACTAAATTCCAAGCAGTTCTATATCAGTAGAAACCTACCGAGGGCATTGAATGCCTTTAATGACTGCCATTAAAAAAATACCTAATTTGGTCCTCAGTAAAAACATATTCAGTGATGAGTGATATAGAAAGAACATATTGACTTTCAAAGCCAGGATGAGTTTACAGAACTGTTACTTCTTATAAATGGATCCATTGCACATAGAAATAATTGGGGTGTCATGAAAAGCCCAGCATCTATTTATAATAGACCACAACCACACATAAGAAAAATAAATAATTCATTGATCCATTTTTTTGGTATTACATAATAACTAAAAAAAATTCTTTAGGCTGTTCGAAAACAAATCCCACAACACTCAGCTGAAAGAAGGAATTCTGACATTTCTCCATTCTGAACACAAGACAATTTTTGATATAAGAAAAATAGGCATAAGATACCCTGCTGCATAAGATACTCTGCTGTCCTTCTTTGCAAAGGTGTTTCAATCAAAGAAAAACCCAAAAGATGGTGTATGTAGAGTAGCATATAATAAAAACAGATACTGTAGCAATTCTCTGGCACAATTCCAGGTGCTGAGATCCATCCATTCTTGCATCCAAAGTCATTGAAATAAGTGCTCAAAGTCATTAAAATAACCTGAATGAACATCCCTGAGCAGATCTAGCCCAAACCTGGTAAATCAAAATCTGAATTGGCATCAATGGAACTGGGATTTAGCCCATATGACACACTATTTCAAGTCTCTAGATGTAATTCTGACTTTTAGCCTTCCCAGCATCCCATTTTTACGTCATAATTTTGCCATTTTACACCTTAGACTGGCATAATATCAGGGAATAAAGGATTTTCCAAGTACCACCATACTGGACATCTTTGTCCCTCTCACAGAATTACACTTGCATATTTGTCTTTATGAAAAATTAGGTAAAGCAGAGCATCACAGGAAGTCCTTATGCAGAAAACTGAAGCCACTTCAGGGTTTGTGGCTTACTGAAGATGGAGCAATTAGAAGAGCAAAAAACAGAAGGGACAACTAAACGGAGAATTCATGGAAGATCCTAGGGAGGAAAATAAGTGTTCTGTTTAAACCTTGTGCTAGTCGGGTGATCATGCTATGTAATGGGAGCTGTTTCAAGTTATTTCAAGCCTGTGTTTGTTTCAATGGCAAATCACTGCATTTAAACTGATAACACTTAAGAGCAGTACAAATGAGAGCTAAATACCTGTGCAGCTGCAAGAATTTTGTTTGATTGTTTTTTCTCTAAAAGTTACAATAAAATAATATATTAAGATAACATAATTAGGTAGGAATCAGCAGGGCTTAAATGCAGTCAGTTTTATGAAGGAGAAGTGTGGAAGCTGTTACAAACACATGGAAACATCTCCCTAAAGCACTGACTCAAGAGATGAAAACATGCAGGGAAAGAATAAAAAAGTGAGAATTCATCTTTCTTGCATAGATGATAGCATCAGCACACCTATTATTAATAACATAATATGTAATCATGAATATCTATAAATTTTCTACAAATATGTAAGTATTTGTTCTATCTTACGTTGTAATTAATTTCTGATATTGTCTTGATGTAGCTGGAAACAAGTTCTAAGATTAAACTCTCAAGATTCGTACTTGTAAATATTAACTCTGAAGTCTAATAATAAGCTCATCTAAGCAAGTTATTTATTATTTCACTCAGAAGCAAGTGAAGATCAGAAAATAAGGGTAGTGTCATATTATGAGGATAACAAACCCTACAGGAAATTTTATTTTGGCATTAGAGACTTTAGGGCAATTTGGAATCACTTTCTGCAAAGCATTTTCTTATTTTTCCCATCCTGTTTCTAAGTTTTACATTGAAATTGTGAAATCCATTCATTTTCAGCTTTTTTACTGCATTCCTACAAATGCTGCCTTCAGCACTCCCTCTGCATATTTATTTTTTACCAAAACAAAACACTGTTTTACATCTGCATTTGCCAAATTCTGAGAGCTTAATTTCCATTTCACCAAATTTGGGAAAAGGAGTTCAAATGTGCTATCATTGAACAGATACTTAGCCTGCTAAGATTAAATTAATTCAGTTGAATTTGAATTATTTTTCAACTTTTTTTTTTCTTTTTTAATGTAGAATATAAGTTTTCTTTGAAATGGAGAGCTGTACATTCTTGGGATATAGCCCAATTCTGTTAACAAAGTGTGTTGCAATTGCTAAAGAATTGCAAGGAATGAATGATTCCCAGGAAATGAACAATGGAAAATATGGGTGCATTAATCAGTCTATTTTTTCTTCCTTTTGCAAAGAAAAAAAAGAAAGAAAAGCAAGCATGCAAGCAAGGATCATACTCTCTCTGATATTAAAATCTATGGGAATTTGATGAGATAAAAGAAATGTTAAATGAACATTCTTCCTCTAAACAGACATGTCTGGAGAGGCAATTTTAGTAGTACAGCAGTGTAGCATTTTGTTTTTTCTGCAATAAAGCCATCAGATCAATAAAAAATTATGTTGCAGATTATTATTACACTGTGCTCACTATAGCTCTAATCGTAAATAATACAGCAGTTATCCTGGTTATATTAATTATAATTAGAATGCAGATAATGCAGACGGTCTTTTATTACTAGAGCCAAATCAATTTTCCAGTGTTATTCAATGCAAGGTCACACAAAGTTGTTGAAGCTCTTAGACTTCTTATGAAATGACCTGCATATGTAAGAGAGGGTTTGGCTCAGCTGTGTAAGACACATTGACTGGGAAGTGCATTGAAATAATTACAGCCATGAACTCTTGCCTATAATGGCAGAATTTCATTTTATAAAGTAAGCATAGCTGTAATCCAGGCTCCTTTATGGTGGGAAGCCTCATAAATCTTTCAGAGAAGACCAAGTCTTTCTCTTATTTGTAAAGCAGAAATCAAAATGAATTAGTTTCAGTTGTTATTCTTTCCATCTGTACTGCTGTGTTAAATATACTGAATGTGTTCACACTGTGTATCAATACAGGAAAAAAACAGAATAAGAAAATATTTAATGGAGACATTTCATTATTTTAACATAGGCTGTTTTAAAGTTCACTAATTTGGGCTCTGCGGCTCTCCTGGATCACTTAAAGCTTTTATCATCTCTTAGGATTGCACTGGCTTAATGTATTTGTCTTCTGTCTCTCATGGCTTCAGTTTAACTCAGACTCACAGAGGAACTGATATGCTTAAAATGTGCCTGTCTGTCCTGTAACTGATGAGCAGATTAGTAGGACACTGCCAGATAATCATCTCTGAGATGCATTGGATTCATATGCGTAAATGACACATGGCAGAGAGAGGGAAAGATCGAATAAAGTGTCTTTCAGTTGTGTGCTTTTCCGCTTTCTTCAAGCATGTGTACAGATGGCCATTAGATATGCTTTACGCTGGATTCTTGCAGTCTGAAATTCACTTTTCCTCTTTTTGTTCTATCTGTCATGTATCGAAGTGCTTCCACAGAAACAAAGCAACCAACAGTAAACAGAGCAGAGGCTGCAAGTAGGAGCTAGTTAGTGAGAGGCACAGTGCTAGTAACAATGTGAAGAATAAAGGGTTTGTTGCCATTTGCTTGCTCACTTACTTTGTTTTGCTTTGCTTTGTTAGTCAATAGAACATATGCTATAGAAGAAAAGGAATAGCCCTCCACAGAAAAAAAAATGTGCATTTATTTGAAGAAGAGGTGATACTTAAATCTTTAATATTTCTCTCCACACTGTGCTCTCAGATGGGTTTGCAAATTTGCTTTTAAATCAGCAGGAGTTTGGTATGTGTATGGGAGCATAGCTGTCCAGGCAATCTCCTACATGTCCACGTGTGTTTAGTCTTACATCTGGCCTCTAAGTCATACCTTCAGTCAGCAGTGTGATGGCATTTAAAAAAGGGTCTCTGATCACTTTTTGCTTTTTTTAGCTTGTCATAAATCCTATTATCAGCAGTACCTGAGCTTGAGGAATTCAGTCATTTGAATCAAAATGCTTCCTTCTGACAATAACCAAGGAAGGAGACAAAGCCATTTGGCAAGCAAATGAATCCAAAGTACACACACTGGAAATGTTTATACTTTGTTCTAGATAAATGTAGCCTGCATTTTGATAGTATATCAGTGTTCGGCTTATAGAATGTGAATGGGGTTTATGTGTGAGAGGATATGTGAGAGAAATAGAGGAAAGAGTGTTAGGGAAAACTTGGTGAAAATGAACTTTGAGGCTTTACTCAAATGTTGGAGATTTGTACTTTCAAATCAAATTATATCAAATTTTAAAAATATATAAATAAAAGCTCACCATAGATACTTTTGTGACATGTATAATGTTATATCCCTGATGCTTCTCATGGGTCCTCCAATTTTGTGTGAGTTGATTTAATCTTATCTAGAGATAATTTGATCTCTCTGAGCCCTACATGCCTCTTTATTCTGGTGGCAGTAGTTTAATCAGGATTTTCCATAATCCTGCCATTCTCTAGAAACATATTGATGGGTTTGCTTGATTGGTTTGGTGTTTTAATTAGAATAATGTAGTAGCACTTACAGGTTCAGGGCATCACTCCCTGAGACTGAGGTGCAAAACAGAACAAGGAGATATTGGGGCAAAATTGATTTTAATCTATCCACTTGACTGAAGTTGCTGCTCCATTTTAACTGTTAAAAGAGCCCACCATCCTTTTCCTCCTTCTTACCTAAATTGTTTTGTTTTATACAAAGGAAGTAAACTCACACTTTTGAAAAGTTCATGTTAAAACCAAGCAGCACAAAGGTATACTATATGATTGCTTGGTGTACAACTTTTTCTTTTCTATGCTTAAAAAATTCTGAAGCTCATGGTATATATCCTTGTGAGGGTTTTTTTTAAGGCACTCTATCTCAGAGGTAGCATGTGTATCAGGGGAGGAAGGGATTGCTATGGTAAGTACCCCTGCTTCAAATAATAGGATTTGGGAATTATTTTCAGTCCAAAACATAAGGGAAAAAAATGTCTAAAAGTGACCTTGTCGTCTGAATTAACTTCCATGAGATTCCACTTTAAAATGATATGCCCAGTATTATCATTTTACTGCCAAAAACTGGGAACACTTCCAAATTTTGACTTACAAATTATTGTACTTCCAACTGAAAAAAAAAAAGGAAGCTTTTTGAAGTACTTCTTTTTGTTGAATACTGTAATAGATGGCTCTGTAAAATCCTGAGTAAATGGCCAAGACTGCAAGTTCGAGCTGCCCCCAAGGCAGTCTTATCTTACACACAGGCTTTTAGAAGATTTTTGTTTTGTTCTTGAATGTGTGTAGTTTATGTGTTTCATCAGAAGATGCCTGGTTTTTTGCCTGACTCTACACCCCCATGTCAATACCACTCAGGTTCACAAGGGGAGTTAGCCGCGGGATTTGTGCTGTGCTGAAGAAGAAAGATTATCTTTCTTGTAGGGTGGGGGGAACCACATTGTGCACGTCTCTAAAGTAAAGACTGCAGGAAAAAATGAAGAGGGCATAACTTTTTAATATACAATAGCATTCCTAAGTTAATATAGCATGCTGGAATGTAGTGGAACATTTTATTATTCGGCAATCGTTTTTCTTTACATCTTGTAAATAAAATGTTCCTTGTCTTAACGGGCATTCAGCAGCAGCAGGGTAGGTTTCTAATCAGCCACACAAACCACTGCTCTAAGTGCACTTGATAGTGTCTCCAGCAAATAGCTTTAGAAAATATCCTTCCTACTGTACGTACCCTCGTGTGAGGATTACCTGCAATGATACGATACATCCTCATACATTCAGGCGGCCTCGTGTGCCTCTGATCTATCCTGGCTTTCACTGCCACTGTTTCCGAAATGGCCTTTCTGCCTCCTGATCACAACATGAAGCAAAAAAGTACCATCTGGACACTGCATGCTAAAAAGTCAAAGATCTGTATGCTGTATTATGCCCAAAAGGACATTTTCTTGTCAGTTAAGCTGCCATATACTTTAGTCTGTTCCTGATAACTAACAAAATTGCAGTATGGTAATTTTAATTGGAAGCTATCCATTTTTATCCCTCAGGTTTTTCTTTTATTCCCTGTGGCAATCTGCTTTTGCAGCAGGCTCCCTCACCGTGGTGCAGGCGCAGGCACATCCTGGTGGGAGGCAGGCGTGCCAGGGCACTGCCATGTCCAGCTTCCAGGGTGCTGTGCTGCTGCCACTGCCCAGCAGTTCTGCTGAGGCCACGGATCCAAGCTTAGCACCACGCATCCTTTTTCTAATTCCTTAATTTGACTGCTTTTTTTACTCACCTGGAGTCCCATAAAGCCATTTGACAATTAATGTTATAGAGGGGAAAGAGGCAGTTCCCCCGACTCTGTTGGACATTGGAAAGATGCTGATACAGGCCGAGGAGGGGGGCACGCTGGGGTTAGATGGAAAACGTGAATCTTTCCCCGTTGGAAAGCTGTAAGAAGAGTATTTAGGGCATCAGTGTTGTTGTTACTGGGGAGGCAGAGAGAGAGAGAGCCTCTCACCAGAAATAAGAACAGCATCCATGACTGCAGGAGCACAGAGGAGAGGTAACTTGCTTTTAGAGGGCAAAAACCAGGGTAAGGATGGAAAGAGTGGAAAAGATGAAAAAGGAATCAAACTCATGGGATCTGAAAGACTGTACTTTCATTTTAATATATACATAAAGATTGATGTTGTTTTGCCTATATTTATTTGTCTGTTTGTTATCTGAGTGGTGCACGGTGCTGGGAATTTTACTGTTTTTTCCTTTTATCTGGATGACTCAGAAAAGTAAAAAATGCAGCTTGTAATTTTGGCGTATGGCCTGGCAGAGTAGAGAGGGGTGCATGCCAAAGTCCCAGTCACCTGAATCTCCTTGCAGAGGAGAATCATGTATATACTTTAAACTTGGAAAGAAATTCAGTGTATGAATGCCCCAAAATAGAATAAATCTGCATATGGACTGAGATATACAAATAGTAATTGAGCATCTCTTTTAAGAGAATTTGGGTCTCTGCAGCATTATTGCCATATTAGAAGCATATGTATTTTCCAAGTCATAATTTTATGGCCAATACAATTTTGTG
Source organism: Empidonax traillii (assembly GCF_003031625.1). Lineage (NCBI taxonomy): Eukaryota > Metazoa > Chordata > Aves > Passeriformes > Tyrannidae > Empidonax > Empidonax traillii. Next base: position 537,468 of record NW_020955511.1, read on the forward strand.
TACAATAAAGTGCCATTGTCCATTTTCACAGCATCTTGAACTGTTATAATCTTAATACCAAAGTTAGCTGATACACTATCAACTGGATTTTTATAAAGCTTTTAATGAAAATATAAAAATATACATTCTAAATTTAAGAGATTGACAGTTCTTACCCTCTTAAGAATTATCTTCAAATATACTGAAATCAGAAAATGTGAAAGCAAGCATCCTTATCACTTTAGTCTAAAAATTGGGCTGGAATTGTGACTGAGAGAACAGCATGGGAAAAAGAGAACTGCATGAAATGTAAGTGCCCTATAGACTGGGAAGAGCAGTTATCCTCCTGAATTTGTAGTGGTTTATGACAGAGATCTTTTTCCTTAACTAAAGTTTAAACAAAAAAATTATTTGTCTAAACATCAGAAAAATACAAAAATTTAAAAGTACAGAATGAGCAAGGTCAAAATTCATCTGTCCAATACACAGCTAAATTTATGAAAACAAGTCATTTTTAGTTATAATTTTACTTTATAGTTTTATACTTTAGCTAGGTTCAGTTATCTTTGTTGTTCCAAATAAAAGATGGAAAAACACCAAGCAAGGCATTTGATCGCGTTCTTTAATAGGAGAATTCTAATGATGGGTCCAATTCAGTATTCTCTCTGGATCATGGTTTGCGAACTGTATAAAAATATGTCAGTAGAGGGTTTCAAAAGCAGCAGAAAGTACTTCATGAGAAGGATCCAGACAATGCATCAGCTGAGAAAAATTCATATGGAGAAGTGGAAATTCTGCAGCCGTTTTCTTCTGAAGGACCACAGCTGTACTTCTCTGCAGAGAAAGAAAGTTTTTTAAGTTTAATGTTGATCATCGGTATCCCACATGGATCCCTGGCAGGTAGCTTTCATACAGTGGTGCTGGCAGTATATCTGTTCTTAGCTGCTGCCTGGAGAAGCCTTGCTGAGGAAACAGAGGTGCTGAAAAGGTTAATGGGAAGCCCTGATAAGTCTGCAGAGATTGCCTCTATCATTAGAATCTCTTACACATATCAAAATGATAGCCTACACCTAAGAAAGAAAACAGATTTTTTTTTTTTAGTTCTATGTAGTCTTTGTAATAGCAAATCAGCTTAGTTCTCATTCCCAGCTCAGAGCTCTGGTGGGCTTTCTGTGAGATGGATGTCAAAGTGCCTGGGTTGCCTGAGCAGGAGCAGGGTGCCTCCATGCCCTGGTGCCACAGCCAGAGCATCTGCTGCTGCAGTACACAGAGAGGTGGCACGGCCTTTCCCAACTTCTCTTCCACAAGACAAAAAACGATTTGGATTGCAGAAGATCAGATTCTTACATTTGGGCGACATCTTATGAAAAACACATCTGAACAGCAGCTCAGTGCAGACGTTCCCTGTGCAATGGCTCCCATGTTGCCTGGCATAGTCCATTGCAAAGTGTCTCCAGCCTGAATCACGAAAGTCTGTCTTCCAGTGCCTTTCTCCAAGCATCCTCTGCCCTAAAGCAGGAGACTTTTTATCACAGTGATATTTTCCTGACAAACTTACAAAAGGCATGTTTAATTTTTTTTTCTAACAATGCCTTGCTATCTATGTTTATTTTAGACTAGTCAGAGTCCTGTTACAACTTTTTTATCAGACCTTGAAAACTGAGTAGAAAAGTAGATTGCTGCCTTTTCCTTCCACTTTTGGAAAGCTGGAATCCAATCTAACTCAAAACATAAAATATACTTTTGTTACCACAAGATTGCAGCAGAGGTTAGCAGCAATGTGCATTTTCTAGTATATTTTCTCTGAAGGGAGAGTTCACACTACAGCTATTCAAACTATATAGTGTGTGAATTCAGGACAAAAATGAATTTATTTTTCATTTTTCCATTCATCAGAGATGAACACTAAATGCAAAGTTCAGATTTAGATAAAAATTTCTCTGTGTCTGAATATAGTGTTTTGGGCTTGTTCTTTTACGACTCAAGGGATAATCCTCACCATAATTGAAAAGTCCATGTTTCATTACATGTGGGAAGGATAAATAGGCATATATTTTATTGGGAGGTGGGTGTCTTAACTCAGTGATAGTAGTAATAGTACTTGTAATAGTACAATAAATTTATGATAACTTCATTTAATTAGTCTAGCTAACTTAGATTTAGTGACTTAGAGTCTGGGTCACAGAAATGTGAAACCATTGTTTAGATATTTGTTGACTATAATTGTTAACCACTATAATACTGCCCTGGAAATCTACGTAACGCTTTTGTATTTATACCATGATTTCACCTTAAAGCAGGACTAAATGCTCAGTATTTTTTCACCTCATGTCCAAATTAAATACCAACATTGTTCATGGCTTGCATTTTTCAATGTGTTTTTCCTTACAATTTTGCTTAGATGTGCAGGGAAAATATTTTAAATTTAAATGTTTTCAAAATCTTGTATCTTTTTTCATAACTGTTTTACTGCTATTTTCACAGTCACATGTTGCAATGAAAACACAACTGGGAGAAAAACAAAGAGAGGAGCAAAATGTAGGCAGACAACATGCTTAAGCAATCAGAAAGTATTTAGTCAATACATCGGTCTCAGCACACAGCAACAAAAAATTTTATAGAGAAGGGGAAGGGGGATTTGGATTTGAAAGAAGAAAAGGTAGCTCTGTGTGTGCTGATGGAGGGCGTATCAGAAGTCTGAGGGGCACTGCAGAGAGCACAGACATAGGGTTTTGAAAATGTAGGAAGTGTGAGTTGGAGACTTGGCTTATGTAGCAGGGGAAGATGGAGCAGACCTCATGGTCATGAGTGAAAGGGGAAAAAAATATTCTGTGCAAGTGGGGACAAATACTGTGTTTCATCCAAAAGAAGAGGGAAACCAGCAGACATAGGCAAAGACAGGCATCACATGGCCAAGGCAATGGAAAGGAAATATTATCTTGGTAACCGCATTCTGACTCGATACCAGTATTGTAAGGTTTCTGCAATTTACAGTATGATCTTAGCTGTGTGGATGGAAAGGAAAGGCTGTGTTTTTGAAAGGTTAAACAAGAAGGATAGAAGTAGTCTTAAGTAAGATCTGAAGGGAGATTAAAAGCTGTTTTATCCAGGCTGCACTTAAACTGAAGGGCTTGTCATCAGAGAAATAAAGCTAGCTGAGTTTTGGTATGGAGGAGAGTGCTGTATTTTTCCTTTAATTAGTATAAGATTCCTATATCCCAATACAATCTTATCCAATTCAGAAGACAAGAAAGAAGTATGCAGTTCATCAGGCATTCTGATGAAGAAAGGGTGTTGAAAGGGAATCTGAGAATAAGTAGACTGAGGGAGAAATGAGAAATAGCTGCAGTCTTTTTAGGAAGAGGAAGTGCATTCCAGAAGTAGTTACAGAGGGGAAAGGACAAAGTAGAAAATTGGAACTTGCATACAAAGTTGGACATGGGATAAGCCAAGTCCAAGTTAGAAGACAGTACTATTGCCTTTATTTCTTCTCTGAGGCAAAGTATTTCTTACTAAAGCACTTCTCCTTTTGCAGCACTGATCCTTTCTTCAGCTGCAAACAAAACAAAGCCCTTAAACATATAGTTCAAAATTCTATCCATATTAAGGGTGTTCTATCCATATTATCTTATTTGCGTGTCACTTAAGATTGTGACAAGAATAGTTTTATTTGCTTTTGCTCAGGGGAAGAATAGTGTTATTTACTTTTGTACATTTATTCATATGGCAGCACACACAGGCTTATTACTAAATAAATGGTTGCCATGAGTAATTTGTTGATCTCTGTCTTTAAATGTTCATTAGACATACAGATAAAATGAAGTTGTTACCTCAGCCTCTTGCTAATAGACTTAAGCTTTCTTTTACTCTTGTTAATTTTTCTCCTTTTATATATCCATCTTCCTTTCATGAAGGAGAATAAAATTTAGTTTTTCATCCTTGGAACTTCAAGTAAACAAAACCAAAAATTCTGTCCAGGAAGATATAGGTATGGGGTATGGTTCTTCCCCTAAACAGGAAGGGAAAAATAAAAAGATTGCAAACATCTCTGAGTCTTTCAGTAGTTTCTTTCAAAGGCAGTTCTGGTGTCCTCTTACCAAAGGAGAAGAAGCAAGAGAGAATATTAAGAGAAGAAGAGAAGGTGGTGCAAGTGATAATAAATTACTCAAAATCATCATAGTCACAAGTGATTTCACAGAGCAGCACTTAAAAAAAGAGTTACGAAATAGAAATTGTAATGCAGGCAGTTATATTTTTGGAAGTGTAATGTCAAAGAAATAGTTCCTTTAGCTAGTGGAATGAATGGATCCAGCTTCACAGCATCATGAGAGCATTCTGACTTTTAAAAACCCTCAACTTCTGTATTTGAAATCGGTTTAAGACAAGGAAAGTGAAACTCTGGAACAAGTTACATAGTCTGCATCATTAGAGGTCTATAAGGACAGAAAGATTAGATGAATTAGCTTCTAGATGAATTACGGTACTGTTGATTGTGTCTTGAGACAAGAGGACAGAACAGATGATCCCTTTTGTGGCTATGCACTTCCAGAATCTGAGGGTGCAGAAGAGATAGCATTTGCAAGATAATGTCGAATACTTAACTGATCAAACAAATGCTACTGTATGCACCTTTCAGGGCTTACATCAGTTGCAATATCAGAGATGACAGGGTACCCTTTGCAAAAAATCACTCCATACTCTGGAATAATAGAACATGTTAGAAAACTGTGACCCACTTGCACCAAACATAAGGCTGTAAAATTCTCTCAGAACCAGATGCAGAAAATCAAAACAGAAATGTTCTTGATATAAAGGTAATAGTAAGAGAAGTATATGGATAGATAAAGCAGAGTTTAAAGATGAATCATCTGCATTTCTGATTTAATATGAATTCATTCTCTTACTGCAGTCTTCTTTGAAACAACCTATCAGGTCCAGTATGCTATCCAGGAGATCTGCTATTGTTTCTTAAGGCTAAACTATTGTACTAAAGGTTAAAAAATACTGTGTATTTTCTAGATGTATTTGAAAAGGAAAAGAACTGGTAAAAAAGTAACATCTGTAAGATGAAAACAGTCTTTGAAAGGCTGGCTCTGTTCCTCATTAGTCTATTCTGATCTTCTGTGTACAACTCCAAAATAAAATATCAACAGATTAAAAAAGGTATTCTTTAATTGTTATTAATTTATTTTTTTTTTACTAGAAAATGCATCTCACAAAACTATTACATTTAGAGTAAGAGACAAAAGCTACCAAGTTAATCCCTTTGGTCAGTGGATTTTTTTTCAGAGAAATGACTGAGCTAAAAAATACTAATGTCACAAGAGTACTGGCTTTTATGCATAAAATGACCTCACATAGGCAGGGCAGGTTAAATGAGCCTTCGTGCAGGTTCTTGATCAGTGTGCTGGCGCTCCTCCAAAATGTGGCCAACGCAAGTGAACTGGGAGCTGTCATAAAATAATTGCTGTGGGCTATACCAATAGTCAGCAGCAGCTTTTCACCCTGGCTGCTCAAATTCATGATGATTCTGTAAAGATAATGAGGAAAAGAAGTTGGAAATTTTCAAGGCATAAAAACAGCTATCTTGCTGCATTCCAATCTACCTCTTTCTGCCTTTACCTCCTTTCTTGAGAAACTTTTGATTTTTTTTAACTAATTAATAAGAAGAGAAGATTGTACTGAGCTGTGAATTGCCTTTTTCTCTCTCTTTTTTAGTTAAAACATGATATGGAGAGATGTGAGTACAATAATTAGTGCTGGAGATTGTGAATATCTTTTCAAATGAAGAGCGTTCTCCAAAAATCTGTCAAACTAATAATGTCCCAGATCTTGCTCATGAAACCACCTATTAGAAGTAGTGACCCACTAAACTCATTTTTCCAGAAAGACTGTTGGACAGTTATGGCAGGAGAATCCAGGAGATTTGTAAAAGTTTTGATTTCTTTAGGGGTGGGACAGTAAGATTTCAGATGCAGAAGCAATAGAAAATCACAGCAATTAAGCAGGACATACTGTTGCTGAATGAACTGTGTATATTTACACAACTTTGTGAATGTTCAGCTCTTCTGCTTCACGATCCATACAGGAATTGCTTAAGATGTGCTTTTACTCTGGTGGAGTTTTTTTGTCTGGGTCCTCTAACACTTCATACAGTCTACTGGGAAAGAAAACCTCTTTCTTCATTTTGTAAAAGTGAGATTATATACAGATTACTGGACATTTGCTCTTGGTACTTGAGAACAATTTTCATTTTAATATTAGCCCAATATTGCAGTAGTTGTTGTCTGTTGCCTTACAAATGCTCATAATAATAATTACTATCAATCTGCTTTCTGTGGCAATAAAATCCCTAAATTGAGCAGGAAGTAATGCTAAGCTCAGAAATGGTAAAGGCTTTCCTACCAATTTGAAAAGAGGATGAGAGAGAACAAATTAATCATAGAATTGTGGATGCTGGAAACATATTTAAAAATCTAGCCAGTCTCTGCCATTCGTTCGCTTTTTATTGTACATCCTGCAGTATTCTGACAGTCTGGTTTTCAAAAGCTGTAGTCTTAAAAGTGATAGGTTACCATTACTTTCTCTTAAGAGTGTATGAGAATCTCACTGATAAAGGGGATTTCAGAAGTTTGGGAAATGAATGCTACTGCAGCAGTGAGGAACTAACGGTTCCAAATATATATAGGAATGCAAAGGGATTTTTTTCCCCAGTGATTTTTTGTGCTGAGTCTCCATCTGAGATGTCTGTGCTTATGTCAGTTTATCTATGTCTGTTTTAGAGCTGGAATATGTTCACACTCCTTTAATAATCACCTCCTCGCTTTCTGTGCAATTTTAACATCATGTCTGACCAGAGGATTAAGCTTGTCTTATTGGTAACTTAGTCTTGAAATTCATTTGACTGTGCATTGTTCTCTAAAGTGCCATATTTAGCTTTTAACAAGCTTGGGAATATTGTTTATTTTGCCGTATGATGTGTTAGTTGCTTAGCTAATTCTGCATTTAAGGACGTGTGTGTTCTCTGGGCTCTCACATGGGGGGAGGAAAGTGTCCTCCTTATGTGAGAAAGCTGCCACAGCAGCTGAGATATCACTTAACACTGGAGGCTCTCCAGGGCCTGCATGTGCTGCACATATTTGCAATGTATTTTGGTATTAGTATGACCAACATTTATACACAGCACTAATGCTGAGAAAGTGAGTGCTAAAACTCAGATTCAGATGCTCTAAATGGCAGATTTTTATTGCTCTACATAAGAGGGAATGAACAAATAGTTCTGCAGTGGGCAAAGGAGACTGATGTAGCTCCCTAACCCCAGAGGCAAATTTCTTTCCACCCCATCTGCCGTCTCAAATGCCAAGTCCTAGAAATGCCACTGTTTCCAAAGTAGCAGACATTAACCATGTGTGTGAATCTTAGGCATTAGTAAAAATTATTCCAAAAAAAATTGCCTTTGTTTGGCTTTCATGAATTGCAAGAGCAAAGAAAAAGGACAAAGCTGGTTGTGAACTCTGTTATCCTGGCACCAACTGTTTCATAATTTCTGTGGTGGAATACAATGAACGGCTGTCAGTAAGATAGGCATTTAATTTCATTCATCTACTGCTAATGATAAAGGCATTTGTAAGGCTGCAAAGTAAGGTGTAAGACTGGATTCCGGTCTGCAGACTCCTGGAGCTGAAGGTGGGCAAGGAATAGTACATAGGTCTTCCACAGAAAGACCTTGGATACTATTAGTGCCCCTCCCTCCTCCTCCTCTTCCTGCCCACCAGCATGGGTTTGGAGAAAGCTCTCCTACTGCTGCTTCCCCTACAAGTAAATGGCAGGAGACATTACATATTTTTAAGTGCAGAGGTAGGTCCAGCTAAGAAATCCAATTATCAGGAACCATTAGTGCTGCCCTTTCCTTACCAAAACTTACCAATTCCCCCTCCTTTGCTGTGAGCTGCTTTCAGACATTTGTCATTCTTTTTGTCTAGGCAGGCTGCATATTCAGCAGAGTGACTCAGAGCAAAGAATCTCTTTGAAATGTGTTCTGCTCTAGGAAACTCTTTTTTGGGTTTTGTTTCTTTAATATTTTATTTAAGTGATAAGGAAACTTGTGCTACTTGCAAGTTGCTCCTTTTGGCAAACATGGGATATCCCTTTTTAGTATGGATTCTGTTCCATATGTGATCATTCTTTTTTTGCCAAACTTCCTTAGATGTGCACCAAATTGCAGAAAGATGAATACCAACTTTGCATAATTTGAACAAGAAAGCCTTGCAGTGCTACTTTTCCCTTTAATTTACAGGGGGGAAAAAAATTATGAAATACGTAGGACATAAGTAAGGGCAGAATAGAGCCCTTAATCTTAATTATTCATTCTGCAGTATTATAAATGACTAAAGATTACTTCCAATGTTTGGTATAATCTTACAGTGTGCAGATGTGGTTCTCTTTGGTATATGCCATCTTTACTGAACTCACAATTTCCATAATGCTGTCACATTCTGCATGGGAAGCAGATTTACAGATAGGTAATCCATGTAAGGTATTTTAAAGACAGCTTATTAAAGGATTGAGGCCTGCTGTTAAATTACATATGCTTTCAATTGCTATGAGGAGCAAACAGTATCAAGAAGTACAATAATTTAGCTACAGCTGGAGAAAGGCCTATTTAAAGTTTTGATGACAGATCCTTTAAAGTTTTCCTTTAAGTTCTTTTCTGCTTTCTATCTTCTCCTGTGTAGAACGGTATTTTGCTTTATACAATGTAATTTCACCAGCAGGTCGACTGTATACACGCTAGGAAACTGAAATGCATTCCTAAACTGATAGATAGAGTTTACAAAATGACTGTGGGCGCCAGGCTCCACACTTGATGGCGTTATCTAAACACCTGACAGAGAGGATGGAGTCATTGCAGTTTAGCATTGCTAATTATTAATAGCTCAAATTGTGCTGGGCACTGTCACTATGCCGTGTTCCCCGCCGCCGCCGAGAGCTGGGATACTCTGCTGCATCGATGTTGTTGAGCATATTGGATAGTGCCCCCATCTGTTTCTGGAACACAAGGCGATGTGTCACTTACGTGCTGTCTGCTCCTCGTACCCTTTACAGAAGGAGTTACAAGAGATTGCGTTTCCAAACAGATAAGCTCATTCCCCTCTCTTTAACTGGAATAAGAAGGCAATTACCATAGTTTAGAGCCATTCCTTAAATTGGGGGCCTGGGGAGGAGGGGAATACTTGGAGCTTTTTCCCTAAAGTAACAAAATAAATGAGAAAATAGTGATGCTATTTAGAGCTAACTTTAAGTGTCGCACGGTACGATACTAAAAGGGGCACATTATGCAGACATGAGACTACAAAGCCCGAGAAGGAATGTGTTAAGCAATCATTTTATAACGATGAGTCTGGCCATGCGTTTGCATGTGAACATTATTACAATCTGAAAAAGAGAAAATGTTATTATGCCATGTATCTTTGAGCCATTATTGGAATTAGGTTACAAAGCTACGGCTGCAAGGTTATTTGAATCTACTGCTTGTTGTTAATTTCATGCTTTCTATTTAGTATTTTTTTTTCTTATTCATTATGAACTAGTACACTATGAAAAGGAAATAATTTTTAAAATGTGCCTAACCTCCCACCACAAGCATAAGTATATTTTTCGATTGTATATATTTAAAAATTACCATAGATAGTGGGAAAAGCTGTGTAAAACTCTGGAGAGACAAAATAGTAAAATAGTAAAAAGAAAAAGCCTTTAAGAGGTAAAATACGAGCTTTTTAAACTCATCTTTGTTGTTTTTTTTCTTTACACTGCTGTGTAACCTAAGCAGACACATGAAAAGTACTGAATCTAAATTTGGAAAAATAAAATGTTTCCTCACAAAGGGCAATCTGAACATCTTTCTGTATATTAAGAGTTTCTTTTTTTTTATTTTTGCTTTTTAGTAAATGAAATATGGTATTTTTATTTTGATATATTTATAGTGTAAATTATGCACATGGCATTTCTGTCTTCATCTAATAAATCTGTTTTTACAGAAGTTTGTAGAGGTTAATGGATAGATTTTGAATTGCATTAGATTTCTGTAATAAACGGATATGTAAGACAAGACCTCTTTAAGTAGATTTTTGTCCGTGAAATCTGTCTTCTTCAAATAATTTCAGAAGCCAAAAATACAAAATACAAACTTTGCCTAATCATGAATTTTTAAACATATGTTACTATAAATATTAGTACAATTTAATTACAGAAAATTACTTTGTTACCAATCAGTAGCAAAGTTCTGCAGAGTACCTGAAACTAATATTTTATTTCAGTATTTAAGCTGGAATGTACTTCTCATAAGGGAAAAATGCTATTCATAGCTCTATATATGATCTTCGAATTAATGTAATGTCAATATTATCAAATATTGATACATCACCCTTGGACTGCAAATGCCTTCTCAAGTCACAAATAATTAAAGTAGTTAAAAATTAAAAAGAAGAATTAAAAGAAGATGCTTAAATAAAACAAAATATCTCAGTAGAAAATATTTCTGATAGGCTATGTGGATCTCATAGCATTGTTTCTGCTGTTACCATGTCTTAATGGGTTTTTTTGTTTATGGGAAAATTGTTTAAGACAGCAAGAATCTTGGGTCTTCTCTTTTTTATGAAGGTCAAACTAAATTCAGAATTATAACTGAAAAATGAAATGTAAATACCAAGATCTTTGATAACAAAGTAATTAAAATGTATGGTTTTGCCTACTGTGTATAATAAGGGCTTATATTTGATCAACCATAAAAGTTATTTAATCATTTTAACCTTGGAATACTACCCCACAAAAAACTACTTAATGGAAGTTAGCTGAGAAGCATTAGAGTATCACAACATCAAGAAGGCTGAGCGAGAGGGCACTGAAAATTCAAGCACAGCTTATTTCTGCCATAATACTATAGCAGGTTGCATGGCAACCAGTGGCTGTGGATTTTGAAGTTACTTTATCCTTATTCAATGAGCAAAGACTTAGCCTGTATTTATTTTGGTAATTTCTAGAATTAATCAGGTATTTCAGGCCCAGTGTAGCATAAACTTGCTGTGATTTTTTGATTGGTGAATGAATGTGTACAAGTGTTGTTTGGGAGAACATCTGGAAGAAGAGGAGAGCTCAATTGTTCCTCCTGGCATTTCAGACACTAGGTATTAGACAAGTGCTCGGATCAGCAGCCTGTTTTGAGCGAGAGTGTGGCTTGCGAGCATGTTCCCTATGATTTAGGTTAGTCATTTTAGGAGGATACTGGAGTTTTAAAACAAAAAAAAATCTGTAATATTTCATTTTAATGTTTCCATTAAAGAACAATGCTAAGAGAATTTTAACATTTTTCAGCCAAGTAAAAGCTGTAATCATAAGCCAGAGTCACAAGAACAAGAAACATGGCACTCTTGTGGGCATGTATTACTTCAGAGAATACGGTAACATATCTCAAAACGTGTTTTAAAGTATTATTGAGTTTCCATGATTGCCTTTAAAGTGTAAAGGCAACTCTTTCAGTATCCTGTTGTTTAATATGTCCAGGATTCTGTCAAGCTTCTCAATTTCCACAGATCTTGCTGAAATTGAAGTAAATTAAAAGCACAAAGCACACATCATAATGCTTGTAATGAATGAGAGGTGTGAACTGGTGGCTCATTTAATGAGCACTTTTTAAAAATGTATCTTGCTAGAGCATATGAAAAATCTGTAACATATTTCCAGCTTTAAGAAAGCTTGTAGTGAGAGACGCCATCATGATGCTTATACATATAGGGGTAGGACTAGGATATGAGTGTTCTCTTCACATATTTCAGTTCCTAACTTTTTAGCTTTTATGCAAAGTACACATTCCATGAACCTTATCACATACACAGCATGAAAGGCATCATTAAATCAAGACAGGCTTTCACAACCCTGACTTACATCATGCACCCCACTAGCCTAGCTTTGAAGAACCTTTTTTCATATGTTCATGAACTTAGCAGATTTACATGACAGCTGTATCATTCTATTTTAAAACATATTTCCAAAAGTGACATTAGATCAAGACCAAAAACCCTAATAAGAAGCCCACGGTGCTTCTTAGGTGAAAGTGGGCACCCAGCCAGTCGAACATTGTTGATTTGCGAATGCCTTGTCTCAAAGGCAGACCGCAGAAACATAAAATTGCACAACTGCATGTGTTTAGAGGAGGTCATGCCTTTTCTGAGAGGCTTCCCCATTACCCGGCTACTCCTTACGTCCAGAGAAAATGAATCCATAGCATCCATATGATTAACTAGGTGTGTGCTCACCATTCCTAACTTAACAGCACACAAGTTAGTTCAGTTAAAATAAGAGCCAAAATGGGTAGTGAATGTCTTGTTATTTCTTTTGGCATGGGTGGCCTGGAGGTTATAGCATTTCTGTGTGCAGCAGCAAGAGGGGTCCACAGATGTCTGCTTTCAAGCAAAGTGTGACAGTTTAGGCTTGCTATGCTTGATGGCACGTATGAAAGTCCCCAGTGATCTTCTCAATGAAATAAAGTGACCATTCTTTGCAGTAAAGGTACACAGAAGTTATTTTAAAAATGCATAGTTTATTTTGTCAAAACCTCCACTAGCAAGCTAGTGCTTCTGGGAGCTGTGAATGTTGTTAAAAATATATATATTATAGCCTTTGTGATGACAGTTAAAAATTTATTACAGCGAAAATACTTTATGACAACAATAAGCTACTGCAATTTAAGAAAAATGAAATGCTTTCCCCTGAGCCGGTTGGGCTTTCTTTGAATATAATAGGAAATAGAACTGTTAAACAGTTTGGGTTGGAACCGTTGGTCCTGTTTGAATATTAGTGTTTCATATTTTCCAGAAATTAGTGAATTTTGGTGACCTTATTTTTGATCACGTTTTTTTTTTAAATGTAAAGCTTAATACTAAAACATGTTAATATTGGGAAAGTAATCTGCAGTTCCATAGTTTTTTGTAGTAGTAATGAAACTGAGACCTGTACAGAGCAAATAATTGCAGCAGTAAGGGGTTCCTGGATTTTCTAGCTTCCATCTCAGTAGAAAAGCAAGTTGACCTGTGCCACTGTTTTTTCCCTATCTTCTTTTGGGGAGGTGCAATAAGTCCTATGAGTCTGAGCAATCAAGCACAATGTAGCTACCATTTGTCAGTTGGAGCATTGTAATTTATCTTTCCTTAGGCATTAGGCAAAAAGTATTACCATAAACCTTGAATGCTGTTCCAGTACAAATATAGAAAGGAGTCAAAGATCTGGCCCAGTGTTTTTGCAGAGGAAGCAAGGACTTTGCATCTTCTGGTTTTTTTCTTCATTTATGCAAGCGATGGCTGCAACAGGGAGCTCATAAAAGTGCTGATCAAAGCACTGCGGTACCCGACCAGCAGCCTCATTGTAGCTACACTGTGGACAAAATAGTAGAAATCACTTTATCAGAGATTTGAATGGATGAATTTTATATAGGGATTTGAATCAGTCGTTGCCTTTGCTTTTACTTCTACATGTATTTCAGGCTTAGTGGCTACATGAGAGGATAGAGTTGTAGACGTTGTGAATTGCCCTTGACACTGGCCCTCTGTGTGCTGTGGGAATGGACAATCCAGATATAACATTTTACAGGGTACCTGTACCTTGTGCTTTTTAAAACAGAGAAAATTGAATGTTCAGTGATGCTCTGGGCCAGAAATTACTGTCCAAGTAAACTGAAATACTTATGAATGAGGTATAATAGATTTGTCAGGGCTATGACCTATTTCAGTGACTGTGAAAAAGGAATAATGTTAAGGTGTGTCAGAAAGGAGTCGAGGCATCTGGCTTGTTTGCACTGAAACCCTAGGCAGTGAGGAAAACATGAAGGTAATTCTTTCTACTTCAGAGTCTGAAAATAAGAGTCTGGGAGCACAGACAGGAGTCAACTTTTAGCTCCAGTTTCCCCTAAATAATTTGCACTCTCTGCAAAGAAATACATTTCATATATTTATAAGATTGGAACCAGGGATTAAAATTGAAGGTGTATAGAAACTCTGATTTGCAGAGCTTTATCAATTACTTTTGTTTTCTTACAGCACTGCCTGCTTTTTCATAGCAGCCCCCCCACGTCCTGTCCCTTTGCATCACAGACACATCAGACAAATGTGTTAGCTATGTTTTTGCCACGCTATCCAGGGAAATTTTCAGGAAATTCTACAACTTAAAAAACTCTACTAATTACTGTGTATTTTCTTTTTTAATTTTAAAACTATTTGGTCAAAATGTGAGTGGCGAGTAGATCTTTTATTGGCTAAGTGCCAAAGTAGCCCTAGAAACAAAAATATAACTTTTTTATTTCATTCACATTTTTCTGCTCCATGGTTGCCTGCATTGACTGTCTCAGAGCACCCGGAGACAGACAGTACAAGTGTAAATTGTCATCTTAAGTATTTTTCTTCTTCCTAACACTGGGAAAGGTTATGTCCTAAAATAACATGTTTAGCAAATGATGAGCCCTGTAAGACAGGAACGGGGCTGGAAGGATTGCAGGCAAAATGTGCTCAGAGCTGCACAGATTGAGGACTAAACCCAAGTGCTGCCTGCCCGTGAGTTTTATATTGACACCTCTGTGACTAGAAAGAAGAATTTTGCAGCCAAATGCTCTGTTGATTTACATTTGCGGAAAATCCACTGATTTATGGAAGGTTGTGTAAAATACTCACAGTTTACTCTTGGTTTAAAGAGTTCAAACTGCAGTAAGGTACATCAAAGATCCTTTCTGGTTTGGTCTGTATTTTGTCTTACATGACTTCGGTTACTCCAATGTCTGTGTGCCTCGGTGTTTCTGATATATCTGCCTTCTCAGCAACCCTAAGCAATGTGGGGTATAATGTACTATTTTACACCTGAGGAATTGAAAGGTGAGAAAAGTAAAGGTGTTCTACCCGTACAGTTAGGTATGTTCCTAACAGAAACCTCAGTGGTTTCTAGCACCCCAGCTATTAGAAATGACCACAAAAGGTAGGAAGATGCCTGCACATGAGAATTCAGCACGGTATTGAGTGGTCTTGGATTTCATAATCTGACTCAACACAATTTGGGCAAGATCATGCAAAGTAACAGTGGCAAAGTAACATTTTCTCTGAAAATGTTGGATTGTATATAATCCTTAGAATATCTTTTTTTTTTTTCTATTTCTGATTTTTTTTGTGTGATTTCTTTCTCATTTAGAATATGCAGTAAATATATTCTGACAACTTAGGAAATAATTTTTCCTTTGATTCTTTTCTGTTTACCTTTCAGTGTGAATCATTCATCATGTATTCTATTTCCACTGGAATAAGTATGACTTTTCATTCATTTCATAGGTATATACCTCCTCCAAAAACAATAAAGCTATACAAGAGCAAAAAGGAGATGCTAGAGGGAAGGTTTCGTTCTTTAAATTATAAAGTAAATTGGCAGTGACTGCACACTGAGATGCATCCCAGTCCCCATGTACTAATTGGATGCCACTTAAAAACATTATGAGAAAAGTATATGAAACTCCAGGTCTTCCAGTTTAAACATCATCCTGGTTTTATGCTGATATTAATGACCACAGGTTGGGTAGGATTGTGGGGTTTTTTTGCTTTTTCCCCCACTGTGGTGAAAGTAAGATGCCCCAAAGGGAAGCAGAATTAATTAAAGTTTCTGATGAATATTGGACCACTACTGTCATTTGCCTCAGGATCAACAGGTAGGTTCTTAACTTTGTGAGGAAAAACATTATTGAAGAAGGTTGCATTCCTTGTGCAGATCAAGTTGTGCTTTTAAAAAATAAAAGAAGTCAGCTGGTGGTCTTGCTTTTAATTATCGAAGCTGTGAGAATTCGAATGACATATTTGCCTCATTTACTTAGAAGATATTCTTGTATTTATTAAATCATTTGAAGAACATCTGTAACACTTTGATAAGATTTTCTTTCTCATCATGGGAAGCAGGCTGCATTTCAATACCAGGAAGTACTAGTATTACCAAGTGTTTCCTAGTCCATTTATAGGGGAACAGTAAGATGTAGAAGTAAAATTCACCAAAATTAAAAAATGTTTTATTTCTTAACAAGATTAGACATAAGTTGTAGTCTAATAATGGGACTAAAGGAGCCAGTCATAATTATAAATTAATATTTAGCCTTTCTCTCTATCACTGCTAGATTAGAAGTTACCTGTTTCTTACCATTTTCTACACAGGATTTCCCTTACAAAAGCAAAAGCCTGTAGTGTCTTCTCCAGCAACAGTATAGTTTTGATGCCAAGGAAGAAGTAGAACATTTTTAACACCAGCTGTTAAATGACTAAAAAAAAAAATCTGCTGCTATAGTGATGCTGTCTTTGCATACTGTTCGTGGGTCAAATAAAAATATTTCAACATGAATAGAAACAGCCAGTGTGCATTGGATCACTTAAAAGTCATTTTAAAACAAGTTGAAATTTCATCTCACTGAAGCTTTAAGGCATTTCTGTGCTGTGAATACCTTCTTTAGGCATAGAGGACAAAGGTCCAGTGTCTGCAATTGTTTTCACATGTATAAGCTTTCACATTATAAGATTAATAATCAAAGTTCATGGTAACCAGACAAAATCATAAAGTCTATAATATCAGATAGAAGAGGTGAATATGTGTATGCTTCTGTTTACTGTACGAATCTAGAAGTTAACCTATAATTTCTAATGAGATTTTACATGAAGTCTGCTTCTTAAAATTCAGAATACCAGGGCAAATCTCCCTTGAAAAGGTTGGATCATATATTACATGACATTTTGCTCAGAAAGGCATATGTGGCATAATAACTTAAGCAGGAATTTAGTTATTAAAACATGTATGAGCATGTGCCAAGCTATATGCATATGCATATACATATACATGTGTATGTGCATGCAAATATCAATATTGTCTTTGTGTGTACAAAAAAACTTATTTAGTTATCTGTGGTTATATGTTCACAGATATAATTATCTGCAAATACCTATGGTCTTTCTCACTTCACAAAACATATTAATTACAAAAAAATATATTTCCCTTTGTTTCAGAGGCAATTTTAAGAAGCTTTGCTGCAAATTACTAAATACCTTAATTCTGCCTTAATTTTAGTCAGAGGTTTATATGTCTCCTGAATTGTTATAAAATATATGTACTTATGAACTAATTTTTTTCATATTAACATTTTATCTTAAAAAGAAAAAAAACAAATCTAGCATGTGTACTGTAAATGAGCCTATACAGTGTTATTTTTGTCAGCCTTTTATTATGCTTTTTCAAATTATTTGACTGATGTCTAATTGATTAACCTGTTAAATACTATTTCAACAGCTGAAATCAAATCGCCTAAAAATTAAAAGTTCATATTAGTGCTGTATCTAAAGGCTACAGAAGAAAGTCAGCAATGAAACCCCTGTAGTCAGCCAGAGAAGGGGCAGGGCCAGTGTGTTATTGGTAGATAAAAGGCACTGTTGGACACTTCGTGTCCGTAAAACATTAAAATATCTCAAGAGCTGCCTTATGCTATGGGTAATCCGTAGCATAGCAGTGAATACCCCTATGTTCACTGTTTTATTTCTCAGACTTTTAAATCAGCAATGCCCTACCCACATTATTATTGCTGGAATTTTTTCATTTTACCAATTCCCAGTTCTTTCTGTATCTCTTCCTCTTCCTGAAGATGTTGATTTTCATCTTTTCCTTTTTATGTATTTATTTGTGCTGCTTCCTTGTCCATCACTGAAAAACTTGCTGCGCTAGGCATCATATAAACTGAAGTTTTAAAAAATTGTGTCTGCTCCAGATATACCAATTTCTTCTCAGTCACCTCTCCCAAGTTGCTCTGTTTTTTGCCATCAGAAGACTGGGCTATGACCTGATAATTTTCCACTTACATTTCTTTTTTGCTCCTTTTCTCTCATATGTCTCTCTTCTAATCTGTCCAATTCTTCTGTCAAAAGCAATGTCACATCCCACAGTACTATAAAAACATAACCATTCTCCTAAATCTTTGGAACAACTTTCTCTATAATTCCATGTGCTACACAAGCTGCTGCTCCTCACTTAGAGCACTCTATAAGTCTTTTGCCTTCATTTTCCCTCTATACCCCAGTTCATTTCAGTTTTTCACCTTATCACTTGTAGTGTCTTCTTGCAACAGCCTGCTGTGATCATACCCCAGAATTTTACTCCTTCCTCTTAAAAGGGGTTTGTAAAATGAA
>NW_020955511.1:560679-577449 GCF_003031625.1 Empidonax traillii
CAAATTCAAGTGGTTTGTGATGGCATGTTAGGTCTGAGATAGGTATGTAACCTTACCCAAATTTTTATATAATTTTAAAAATGCTTTAAGATTTTAGATTAGGCATTCATTTAATGTGATTGCTTATTTTCTAGGGGCAGGAGAAATCTACCTAAGACATATAAAATGTTCCACATGATTTATATTTACACTATTTTATGTGTTATTATTTTGATTTTGAAAACCCCATATTTTTTATTATATTAAATGTTACATAATATTGATTCAGGATTTACATATAAGATGTTTGCAGAATAGCTTAACGCAGGATATTTGGGATCTGACATCATGAAAACTGCACCTTGAGAATATAGCATTGTCAAACTCTTTCAGGATCTTTTCTTCTTTTTAAAATGTCAAATTTCAGAGATATGATGTCTTCAGAAGAATCAGAACATTTTATGTTGGCATGGGATAAATTTGCTTCAGTTCTTATTAAGATAAAATATATATTCCATATGCTTTTGAATAAAATTAAAAAATTATTATAAACCCTTTGTTTGCTATAATAAATAAATTATCAGTATGATGACATCATAATTCAAAGACTACATTAAATTATAGCATAATTTGATACTTTATATGGAACAATAAATCATGCATCCTACACCTTGTGTGACCTTCTTTTTAAAACTGCAAATGAAAACAATTAATTTGCCGCTCCACTGTTGCAAAACTACTATTCTCACAGACAAAAATACACCCAAATTATAATGCATCTTTTAAAAATTCCATTTCCTGCCCCCAGATTTAAAGACCTATATTTCTGTCTTGGGAACAGCAGAGGCAATCACAGTTCTGTACCTCTCTGTTCTTTACTGTGACTTTTAGAAAAAGTGTATCAAGACAGGTTATTTTTTGCCCTTTTGGGTTAATTTGTTTTACCTACTTATTTCTCAGTTGAAGTCTTAATTCTGTCTGTAGCATAGATCCTGCCAACTGTCTTCCATGGGCACATAATGATCCAAAAGGTTTTCATAGAGGTTTGCTCCGCAGAAGCAAAGTGCAAGGATTTCTGTATTTCCACTAAATTTGAATCTCATGTACCTAAGGAAACTCTTCCCCAGGTGTTTCTGTCAGAAGCTCTGAAGGTGGGTAGAGAGCAGACAGAGGACACCAATAGTAGTTGATTGAAAATGTGAAGTTTCACTGATTTACTAGCTATGCCCAACATCTCTGCTACAGCAGAAGAGAGATTTTTCTTTCACGTTGTAGGTCATGATCCCCTGCAGTGCTCCATGTGATTTGGAACAAACTAAATATCAAGCACTGTATGTTGTCCAAAATAGCTACAGTTATGATACTGCATGTGGTAAAAAATTAGAAGGCATTGTACATGAACATACAACTGTGATTGGTGCAGAATAGGGGCCTTGGCAGAAAATGCAGGGAAGGAAAAATTGTGTTATGCAGCTTGGACCCCCAGCTTGATGTTAGACCCTTCACATGTGGCTCTCCAGTGCTTTCCAGTATTACATACAGTAATATGACTAGTATCTGCTTGTATACTTAATTTTTGCTGGTTTCTTTCTAGTATTTCTGTAGTTGTAGGTGTAGTTTCGATATGGGTCTTGTTTGGGGAGAGAGTTCAAAATGTAAATAATGATCCATATTTATCCTGAAGACTGCAGCTCAGCCTCTGCTTGTGGCAAGGCATGGGAAGGATGGTGGTCACCCAGTTCACCTGTGGGAGTTTGATATGTCCTCAGATTTGCCTACAGGAAGGGTTTAATCCACTTACAGGAAGTCCAATATGCCTGGGGAGTGGAGTTGACTTCAGTCTTCAGGGTAAAAACCAAGTGATTTTCAGATGTCCTGGACTCAGGTTTTGAGCTCCTTGAATAAAAGGGGGGAGATATTAAACTTCAGCTCACAATGTATGAGAAGCCCAGACACAGCATAGAAGTTGATGAATTTGTCCTGGTTGCAGCAGGTCGTGTTGCTGACGAGACAGATCCACTGCAGTGTTCGGCACTGTGTGGGATGCCGATGGGCTGGTGGCTCTGTGCCCAGGGACTGTGCATTCCTGGAGGCCTGGCAGGAGATTAACTGGCCTCAGCCACCAAGGGAGAACAGAAGCAAATAAATTTATAGACCTTTTACAAGTAGTATTGGCATAGATTTTTTTTCCTTCCCTTTTTATTTTTCTTTAAGAAAAGCATTTTTGTAGTAAAATTTGTGATGTGAACAACGTGCCAATATTCAGCATGTCAGTGTGCATCTGTGGAAGAGTTAAGCCAGCACTGTGGTTCATTGCAGTTTGGCATTTCTGACAGCTGAGCAAGCCTCGCTTGGACTCAGAAATTTAACACAGCGAGACTTGTGACTGGAGAGAAAAGCGGGATCTGTCCTTTATAGATAAATTAGTTCAAAGTTAAATAAGGCAACTTTTATTTATGTTCTAGATACTAAGCAGGAGGCTAACAATTGTCAAAAATAATTCACATGCTTTAGTACACATACATAAACCATTCAGATGTGTTAGTTAATGCTTTTTAAATTAAAAAAAACATAAAGATCTGTGAACAAAATGAATTCTTAGCAATGAAATAGACAGCCTCACAAAACCTTGTCAGCTTGATTCCAGGTTGATGATTCCTATTAGAAAGCGTCATAATCAGATGTGCTAAAATGGTGACAATGCTGAATAAGTCAGCAAATGTGAGAAGTGGTAGGAAGAGGACCATCGTGGGATTTTGTCAGTGGTTGATTTCACTGAGTCTCAGTAGATAGGTGGAACTGGTTTGTGTCTGAGTATTTTAAAACATTTGTGTTATGAGAGTCATAAACAGAGAAAAAGTCTCAGCCTTATAATTCAAAGAACATTTCTCCCCTCACGCAAATGCCTGGGAAATACAGAAATTTGAAATTTAAAAAACAGCCTTAATGTCAGTCTATACTAAAGGAAGTGTTGATCTCCATAGAGCAACTTCTGTCATGGTTTTGCAATCATTTGAAACTAGACAAAATTCAAATAAATGCTACAATAGTTGTTTCTATTTTACTTTAATACAACAGAAAGTTGGATTTTTTTTGGCTATAGAAAGCAAGGCTTGTGTCAAAATAAACTGTATCCTTAGAGTTTGCAAGGAATGTCATATGTGTCTGGGTTTGTATACTTTATCATCACTATTGACTTGTGAGGGCAAGTTTGTCATAACTCACTGCTTCACTTTTCATGAATTACAGTCATGCTTTTGTTCTCAAGTAATGTGAATAGTATAATTTCTCTCTTTGTATTTTTCTCCAAACATACACTCAGAGGTATGCTGTGTAAATCTGTGCCTCTTAGTCCAGTAAAAAACCCTGTAAAGTAAAAAACCCTGTAAAGTAAAAATGCAGTTCAAGTAAATGCTTGTGCACATTAGAAAAACATAAATACAACAGGCTCGTCCCAATATAAAGCAGCCTTTAATGCCAACACTACCTATTAAAACCAGTGCATTAGGCTTATGGTAGATGTGTGTGTGTTAGTTTAGCATAATACTGCTAAAATTGCCAATCTAAAGCCCAGTTGCTGTAGCCATTAAGAAAGCAAATGCTCTTTCCCCTTCATTTATAGCAGTATTTGGTCAGTGTGCAATGTGATTAGGATGATATTCCATCACGCTAGACTTTCATTAATCAACAGATAACCCTCTCAGTTGAGTAAATTCGGTTTCTCTGCATCTAAGGTCTAAGAAGACAAAGTATGAATCGTACCAGTCATTGAAGTCTGGTCAGCAAATTGGGGAATAGAGAAATAAGGTTATTCCTTTTTCCCTGCCCTTGGGGCCAGGTCTCTGCCCATGTGCAGTGCCTGTGCTACATGGCAGTGTCAGAGATGAAGACAGCTTCCTGCATGCCCCAGTTTGCTGTGGTGGTTTCATCTGGGTGAGTCAAGGGACACAGCGCTATGATACACAGATACAGAAGTACATACAGAGACATCTGAAAAGGGAGGAGCCCCCATCCAGACAGTGAATTGGTGCAAAATGGAGTTTCTTCTCTGCCTATAGCAATCTGCAGTTTACTGGAGACCCACTCAGAGCCAGTCACAGTCCTTGGTAAGCAGTAAGATGGATGGACCTTTCTCTGAATGAATCTTCACCCTGGGCACCTTTATGTTCAGGGGCTACTACTGTGCCTGTCCCACTTGGGATCCTGTTTCCCTGCACCACAGCTCTTTTAGGCCTTCACCATTAGGTCCCTTTGAAAGACTTCCTTAAGGGAAGGAAACCATGGTGAAAAGTCATTGTTCTTGCCAGTGGGCACTGGGTATGACATCTGATGGCTGCCAAAAAAAGAGACTTCTTTTTCCAAAGTGGAGCAGGTGGCAGTAGCTGACTGGAACACCATGCTGGCATTCATTATATCATACCACTGACAGCAGAGCTGGAAGCTAACAGGTTCACAGTTGCCTAATGTCATCATTCTGAAGACATTTTTAGAAAAGTTATGCAATTGATTAGCCTGCTATATATACCTTTTTTTTTCCAAACTGAGTTGGTATTTTTATCCTAACACAGCTAATACCAATAAAATAGTTTTACAGGCAAATGAAGATTTTGGCAGGTTTTGGCAGTACATCTTCGCAGAGCTCTCATGCCACACCACAACAGTTTCTTGGAAATTACGTGAAATGCAATTACAGGAAAGTGACCACACTGATATGATTCCTAAATCCAAGAACAATAATTGACTGATTCTTCTAAGGAAGGGTATTTTTTCTATACTTATTTCACTGTGTCTCCCAAACTGCTCCGCCTCTCCCCTGCAGAAGGACACAATGCCATCTGAACAGACAGTGGGGAAAAGTGTTGTACAATCTTCCCTGAATGACAACTGTACCATGCTCTGCAGTCCAGATTCCCCCCTAATTTTAGGCATGTATATGAGGCACTTAAATTGGGATCAGTGTCAGCCTGACTCTGTTGATAATCCCATTGCGGAGACAGGTGTTTGAGAGTGTGATTCAGTTTACCTCAGATCTGAGTAAGAAGGGGAAATGTGGGACAGCCACCTTCCTTTCTTTCAGTGCAATAGTTACATATCTCAGTATTTAAAGGATTAAGCCAGGACTGTGTTGTCTCTCCAAACTGATCCGACAGATGCGGTGAAGTGATTTACTTCAGCTTAAATTGTAGTTTAGTGGTGAATTAGCTGGCAAACATTTAAAGAAGAAAAACTCTGGTACCATCGATACACAGTTGCATACAAGCGGAAGAAATGACAATTACTTTTCTCCGGCATTGGTGACAAAAGATATGTGACTCAGTTATCAGTCTCAGAATCTTTATTAAAGCTTAATGGTAAATGCTGGAGTGAGGGAGCTTTTTATTTTGCTTTATTATGTTTGCCTAGTGAAATGATTGCAACATTTTCTTTTGGATGAGGACTTTGCTAGAGTCACTTCTGCTTCTAAACCTGAAAAATTACAGCATGGAAGTATGTTGTATGCAAAACTGCAGCATAAGCCTATGGAACTGTCAGCTGATTCAGAGCTCAGCTGGGCTTTTATCAAGCAAAACTCACCGTTAATATCACAGCTTAGATCCTATGGGCTCTAAAAAGACATTGAACATAATTTACACAGGTTATACTTTAAAAATTTTTCCCTTGTTTTTCTTTTCCTTTCCTTCCTGCCTTTTCCCTTTTTCCTCTGTCTATTAATACTAGTATAATACTTGAAGAATGGGGAAAGAATGAAAGAAAGGTATGTAAAATCCAAACTTCTGGGGGAAGAGGGAGTTGAAAATCAATAGCCAAATGAGCAAGAAAACAATTACTTTCTGGTGCCAATGTTTTCATTTTCCTAGTAGGACTTTTGACCCTGAAATGTTCTACCTGCAGTAGCTCCCGATATTTGTTAATTATCAACCCACACTTCAAAGCTGATCGGTTTTAAAGGGCTTTTGAGGAGGTTAGCTCAGGAAAATGAGTATTCAGTACTGCAGGAATATGTTTAATTTGAGAAGGTTTCATTTTGGTAGGGCTTGGGTTTGCATGAATGTATTGTACCTCTCGAATATCCTTAAAGTGTCTTGGGGATAGGCCCTTCAAAGAAAGGAAATAAATGTACGCAATATAAAAGTCACGGGGATATTTCTGACACAGTGTCATATGATTTTGCATTCCAAGATAGCATCTCTTGGAAAACGATAGCTAAATGGAACGTTTTAAAAATATATATGGTGTAGTAGTTGCTGTACTGACTGATAAGGACATGCAGAAAGCTTTCCATTTTGTTTCACTTTGTTATATCTTTTAATAATTTAGCCTAGATACTATTTTTGTGCTGGTAGTGTCATTTCCAATCTCACTTGTCCTCTGCCCCCCAAAATACCTTTGAAACTAGTAAGTAAAACAAAGTACCCAATTCTGCCCTTCTTATTTACACTAGATTAAAGCTGAGTTTTGCCCAAGGAGGACTGCATGGCCAGCCCAGTGATCTGGAAAATAGAAAAAAAAAAAAAACAGTAATACAAACTAAGACTCTCAAAAATCATTGTAAAGACTTTTTAATATCTTATTAATTTCAGAGAAATTGATAGTTATATGTAATTCTGAATTCAGCCTAATACATGTATTTGCTGTTAGTAGTGGAAAATTTCTCATATCATTGCCTGTTTTTAAGAATGAAGAAAACACTTTAGCGTGTTACATTACCCTCCCCATTCCTGACTTCATTGAACCAAAATGTTGATATTAACATTTCCAAATTATGTATTTTTAAAAAAATTATTAAAGAACAACTTTAGAAATCAGTTAACCTAAAGGTTAAGTGCAGAACAGCATTTGAACCTAAAGTAACTTAACCCTTTTTTAAAAAAGACCTAAATATAAAGAATAAAGACAATATTTTTCCTTTTCCTTTTTTTTAAAGAAGCCACATGAAATGTTCTCCGAGTTAAGTTTTACCATTCATAATGAATGCAGTCTCGCCATTCAAATGCGACCATAAGTACACAGAAGATAAGAATTTAATTAAATGTAGATTAAAACCAAACAGGAAAACACACTCGCTGATAATTTTATCCCATCCTCTGGCCATATTTTTTATACTTCCTTCTTGTTCTTCTTTGGGCTATAGCTTATCAACATGCCGATAGTACCATAACTCATTACATCTGATGGTGCTGCTGAAATGTGCAGGCTTGGTGCTTGAATTTCAGAGGCACTTAAAATGCAAAGCATGTAAATGTCTATGTTAAATATATTAGTGTGGTAATGTTAGTGAAAAGAAAGTGATTTCCTACAAATTCTTGTACCTCACATCATACATTATCATTGCCCAGTCACAAGCTGGTTTAAAAAATATCTACTGAGGCTTTCTCTTAAATGCATTTCTCTTAAAATATATTAATTTAGTTTTCATATGTCTTACCTGCCAATTCTCATATTAATTTCAGTTACTGAAATAGATTACTGAAAACATGGAGATTATATTTTTAGTGCTTGGTTAAATACACATAAGGTAAAGAGCTGAGTGAGAGAGGTCTGACTTACCCACACAGTGCTGCAGTTCAAGACTAAACGACTGTGGAGGCTAAATGGGCCTGGATACCACCAAAACACTTTTAATGACAGATATATGCACTTTTACAAATTATGTCAATTTCGTTGTTCCATGGAGGGAGACAACAGTGTCCAAAGGCTGGGGTATACCCTCAGTTATAGGGTAGGTAGAGAATAAAACACGGCCCTGAGGAGAAGGGCTTGGGGGTGTTGGTTAATGAGAAGCTTGACAGGACCTGTCAATGTGCCCTTGCAGCCCAGAAAGCCAGTTGCATCCTGGGCTGCATCAAAAGCAGCGTGGCCAGTAGGTAAAAAGTGGTGATTCTGCCCCTCTACTCTCATAAGACCACACACAGAGTACTGCATTCAGCTCAGGGCCCCCATCATAAGAAGGACATAGACCTGTTCGAGCAGGTGCAGAAGATGGCTGTGATCAGAGAGCAGGAGCATATCTTCTGTGAAGACGGTCAGAGACAGCTGGGGCTATTCAGTGTGGAGAAAAGAAGGCTCAGTTGAGACCTTAGAGGAGCCTTCCTGTACCTTAAGGGGGCTTACAAGAGAGCTGAAAAGGAACTTTTTGCAAGGGCCTGTAGTGGTAGGACAAAGGGTAATGGCTTTATGTTGAAAGTTTTATATATTAGGAAGAAATTTTTACTCTGAGAGTGGTGAAACACTGGAACTGGCTGCCCAGAGAAATTGTGGATGCCCCATCCTTGGAAGTGCTCATGGCCAGGTTAGATGAGGCTTTGAGCAGCCTGGTATAATGGAAGGTGTCTCTGCCCATGGCAGCAGGGTCGGATCTTTAAGGTCCCCTCCAACCCAAACCATTCTATGGTTATATGAATATCCCTTTCTATTCATTGGTTCATCTGTCTTGAACAGTGATTAACAGCTTGTTACACTGAAGTGATTCCTCTATTCTTATAGCTGAGATACACCCTGTCTTACAGGGTTAACTAAACTTCATCCACTTGTGCTAACACTTATGTTAACACAATTGGGCCCAATTGCTACACACAGCAGCATTTTGGTGCATCACTATTAATAATCCATTTAGAAATATTATTTTTTAATGTACAACAAGAATAAAACGTTGATGTCTAAAAGGAAAGCAGTAGATTGAATTCATGGGTTCTAAACTGGCTCAATGGCAGCCTGTCTGTTTCTGCCTGACCAGTAGCCTCTAAAAGATCTGCAACAAGTTCTTTAGCTAACCAGCATTGCAAGATAAAAGAAAAACTTGATCCATAATTCATTTAACTTGAATTTGTCCCCCTATCTTTTATTTCCAATGTATTTTGCTCACTGTGTAAACTACACAGTTTGAAGAAAGGAACTAAATGGTTCAGTGACGGTTTCACTAATGTTAGAACAGACTTTGGACCCTACTCAGAAATATGGAGATCAAAGTAGTAGTTTCCTTGATTAAATATTATGCTAAGGTTTAGAATGTCAACGTATACTTTAATATGCAATCTTGATATATTAACCACTATTAAAGCATAACTGAAATAATTTCTATGCTCATATTATCTTATATTTATTATCAAGGCCTAAAAAAAATGGAACATGTTTGGTTTTGCAGTCAGGGCAGGATTTCTTCCTGCTATTTTATCATCAAATAAATTATTTAGCTATATTTTGCTTTTAAGTGATTTAGAATGCTCTGAGAGCTGCAATGTGATTATGAACTTTGCTTCAGTTCTTGACCAAGAAGTATTTTCAAATATAGAAGATGGATCTGCAACTTTTTATAATTAGATGGCCTTTGACCTGAGCTTTGTGGATCAATCAGGAGAGAAATTACTTCATGTAAAAAGTTTAATAATATTAGGAAGTAATTACTGAGGTAATCAGAGCAAACTCTGTACCTCATCAAGGACCATACCTGACCTTCCATCACTCAAATTTAGGACAGGATCTGAAAGAAGTTTTCCAATGCTAGACCAGTCAGCATAGGAAGTATATGAGACCTATGAGTTAGCATTCCTCACCATTTCTGTAATTTTCAGGCTGGGATCTAGCATCTAATAATTTCTTTCACTTGACACCAAAATAAGACATGATCCTTGAGAACTTGCATCTAAATATTTTTTTCAAATTATTAACCTTAATAATAGTTTGCATCAGGTGAAGCTAAATTTGAGTCTGGAAATCAGCACGTTTCAAAACTGAGTTTTCAGTGTCAAAGCCATTTGATACATTTAAACTGATACACCAGTATACTAAATTTTTGCACATACTAAGAGAAATAGTCTTAAAAATGAGAACTATATTTAAACATAAATAGACTTAAAAATAAAGTATATTATTTTTACCATATCTATTGCTGTCTTGTTACACATGCAAAGAAAAGTCAGCCCAAAGGTTTGTGAAACGATGGTTCAAGAGAGGGTATATCTTGTCACTATGGTGTCATTTGGGGATAGTTTAAAAAGCAACATGTTTCCAGCCCGGAGATACTGCAGTACATTTTAAAGAAAAGGGTACTATAGGTGATGGGAAAACCCTAAAACAGTCAAAGCTGAACTTCCATAGGCATTGCTCTGAAAGAACTGGGTGTAGAATGTTAATAACGCAAAATGTTCAAAGAAGGGCTCTATTAGCCTGGAGATCTTGGGCCAGTTCCACAAAGGACTGGTGCATCAAATATAGTTTATATTTGAAGCAAAGAGATGGTGGAGAGAAAGTCTGTATTAATATTTAAGTGTCTGTGAGGTTTTTGGAGCACACTGTTAGGGCTTGATGCTTTCCAGGAACAGCTAAATTCTGCTCTGCAATAATCATGGCCTCTTTCCACACCTGCAAGTGTAAGGACTGATTTGCAGAACAATTGATTCTTCTGTACACTTCCTGAGGAAAGGTAGAAGAAGCTGCAGAAGAGCTGTAAAAATTATTTTTTATTCATTGTCTCTACTCCTTACTCTACTTCAGGAAGCGTTGGCTTTTGACTTTCTGCTAGCACAGAGAGAATAACTCAGCAAAACAGCAAGTGTGGCAGCACCCACTCCTGCAGAGCTCAAGAGCCTTGTTGATGTGTCCAACTTTTGATCCTCAGCCAGTCCCATGCCTCTAAAATTGTCTGGGTACCACAGTATATGATAATGGTAATATTTTCAGTCAAGAAGTCAATGAAAGGGTTTGGGGTTTTTTTGAAAGGAGCACACTGGATTTATTTTTCCTCTGACAAGTTCATTGCTTTTGAGCTTATCTAATTTTGGTGGAAAGCTGAAGCCTGTCCCTGAGGATTTCACCATCTGGTAAAAAAAGGCTATGCATCAGAGCAGAGTTTGCAGTACTGAGACCCCTGGTTCTCTCACCCAAGCCAGTGATACGAGGTCCGACTCTAGTGCAGCTGCTTGCTGGTCCCAGGTGCCTCCCAGGAGGCAGCAACCCTCTTTACACTGACAACACCAGCAGTTTTGCAGAGGCAAGGGAAACATGACCTGCTTCCAGCTAAGAGGTTGTGTTGGTATCATCACCCCTCCTCTGGGAGGTGGATGAGGATGGAGAAATGCAGTGGGACATAGCAACTCTCTGGCAGGCAGGATAAGCTGCGAGAATTACCTTGCAGACTATAACTGCAACAGTGTCAAAGCTTAATAATTTTGCTGGTGTTTGATCCTGTTTCCCTTTAGAATCATACCTGATATCAATGCATCAAGAAAGCCTCCAGCATCTGCTGTCTAATGAAGACTGTCTCCTAATCCTCATAATTGTGTATCTGTATTGCTATAGTGAAATTATCTATGTTCTACCTCTAGTTTTTTTTCTGTATAGTTCATGGTTATATCATGCATGTAGATGAATCTATTTGAGGCAAGAAAGTACTTACTTTTTAGCATGATTTTTTATGTTTCACAAGGAATTTATTAATACATATTTGTTTGCAAGTTACACTATCACTCACTAAATGTCCCATATCCCGGTATGCAGAAGTACATCCCGAACTGTCTTAACAAAAAAATCATATTTAATGGTTACTTTTATTCTTTCCAGTGGAGGACTGGAACTGCCTGGCAATCTAGCCACTTGTTCTGTGAAATAAAATATGCGAAGCTTTGCATGCAAATTTGTGATGTCCAGTTGGCATTAAATTCAAGAAAAGCCCTTTTCACAGTAGCTGATCCACCAGTGTACAGCACTACTTACCTTTGTTAATTTTTGAGTCACTTAAAATACCAACATCACCTTTTGTCTAAAGGTGCTCACTTGCTCATCAAACACTATAATGATTGAATCATCAATTCAGCATGAGTATTTTTAAGTGAGCTACAGGGTGGAGATTCATTAGATTAAGTAGTTTTTTGCAAAATGTTTGTGAAAATAGTCCAGGAGAAGTAAAAAGTGAGAGCTGAAAGGAGAAAATGACCTCTACTAATAAGATTGCAGCCAGTAATATCTTCTGTTCCTTAATAATTCTCTCCCTTCGCAATTCCTTTTTCTGCATTTTTTAACAAACACTGAGTTACAGTCTCACAGGAAAACCTAGGCCAGTAAGCCAAGCTCCAAGGACAAAAAGGCTTGTATACATCACCTTAATGGCAGTATCTCCATCAGGCATTACAGGAAACACTCCCACCTCATCATCAGTGGTAATATTTTAACTAACTGTTTCCAAATTCAGTGCCCAGCCTCAAAGTCAGACTGTGGCTAATGCATGTTGCAGTGTTAACAATAACATATTCTTTCAAAAAAAACCTAAAATGACAGGTGTAGCTATTGATGCTTCAAGCACATACTCTGACCTATAGACTCACAATCTGCTGCACTCAAACCAGCACATACTGTGGCAGCAGAGCTGTGCTGGAATCGTGCTGGAGACAGACTGACAAATGCTACATATGAACTTTAACTGTCCCCCCCAAATGCGGGTTTCATTTGCTTCTTAAACTGACTGGTGCTGGAAATGAGCATCTGCCTATGCCTTACCAAGAGAAGATTTTCTTTCTAGCATATAAGACTACACACACACTATAGGAACATGTATGTGATATGGTCTCTTTTCATATATTATGATATTTAAACCTTGAGTTAAAAGGCTGCTTCTTATGAAATTTGTATCCTTCAGTTAATGTTTGCAGACAGAGTCTTGCTGCATTGTAATTGCAAGCAGTATTGTCCTTCTGATTATTTCTCCAGACTTCCCTATTCCTGCAAAAGAAGCAATTATGAAGAACTAAAGTGATAATACAGCAAACATAACTTTAATTCTGCTTTTGGTGATTTATCAGTTATTATATTTTGAATTTCTCTTCAGATCATTGATTCCAGTTTGATTTTGCTCATATATCAATTTTGTCTAATTCTAAGTAAATATAAGTCACATTTTTTATATTATACCCCTTAGAGGACTTTATTTTCTCGTTTCAGTAACCGTTACTTGAATCATAAAAAGATACATTACAGTATTCATAATGCACTGCTTATGTGTCAGTTTTGGAACTTTAATATTCTTTTCTGTAGTGTGAGGGCTTAGCAGACTATAAAAGAGACATATTGTTTATAATGTTTCTTCGCCACAACAAATGATGCACTTCTAGGGTTTATGAAATGGCAGTAGTTTTCTAAATTTGTGATTCTTCTGTGTTCAGCAGTCAAAACCAGTTGTACATCTGCTCAGCACAGACTTTAGGAGACCATGAACTTTAATTGAGGAAAAATAATGAGGGTTCAGGGACCACTGATATAGAGTCGGTTGGTAAGGCAGGTGCCCTGCTGCCAGATCAATGGATTATTTACTCCTTTGTAATAAACAAGAGACAGTTGGGTCTGTGTAGAGATTACATTCATATTCCAAAGCCAGGCTGCCTTTTTTTTGTTCCCTTGTAAATACACAGTATATTGAATAATTTTGAAATTTGCTCTGAAAAACAAAATAACTTTGCTCCTTCATTAAATGATGTAATGTTAACCTTAATAGTACAATTTAAAGGAACAACTTTAAATGCAGTGATACTAATTTCTAATTTTGCAAAAATCCTAGT
This sequence comes from Empidonax traillii, assembly GCF_003031625.1. Lineage (NCBI taxonomy): Eukaryota > Metazoa > Chordata > Aves > Passeriformes > Tyrannidae > Empidonax > Empidonax traillii. Next base: position 574,203 of record NW_020955511.1, read on the forward strand.
GGGCATATTATTAATAATCTGTACTTCATGTGCTTAGAAGGGATTCTGGGAGTGTTGGAGCATGTTTACATGTATATACAAAGGCATATTAGTAATGCAAAAAGCTAGATAAAAATATAGAATATGAAAGACAATTATATGAAGATATTTAGAAGGAAAGAAAAAAAATTAGAAATACAGCTGAGCAGATTTAAGCCAATCTTTTACAGTCTGACTACCATAATGATAATGTTGTTTCAGAATAGAGTTTATAAAAATTTTACACACCACTGAAGTGGAATTTCCTGATGTTTTAATCAGAAAAAATACAGACTGCTTTTCCATGTGAGTCAAGCAAGTAATCAGGACTTTCAGTAAGCATCCCTAATCCTGGGTGTGCTAGTGACTATCTTTTACACACCTGTGTAACCTAATAGGGCAAGGTCAGCCAAAAATGGCATGTTCTGACCTCATAGGTATTCATTAGAAAAGCAAACAAAGACCACTGAGCAAGACTGCATGGAATAAGCCTTAATTTCCATTTTAACAAGTTATTCAGTCTCACACTGGAATCATAGAATCGTTTAGTTTGAAAAAGACCTTTAAAATCACTGAGTCCCACACTGCCAATCATTCATCCAACACTGTCAAGTCCACCACTAAACCATGTCCCTAAGTGCCACATTGACACATCTTTTAAGTACTTCCAGGGATAGTGACTCCACCACTTACTTCCCTGAGCAGCCTGTTCCAGTGCTTGATAACTCTTTCCTTTTCCAAACATACAATCTGAATCTCCCCTGGTGCAATTTGAAGCCATTCTTCTTGTCCTACCGCTTGTTACATGGGAGAAGAAACCAACCCTCACCTCACTACAACCTCCTCTCAGGTAGTTGTAGAGAGCCATAAGGTCTCCCCTGAGCCTCCTTTTCTCCAGGCTAAACACACCCAGCTCTCTCAGCAGCTTCTCGTTGACCCTTCAGCAGCTTTGTTGCCCTTCTGTGGACCTGCTCCTGCACCTTGACATCCTTCACGTAGTGAGGGGCCCAAAACTAAATCCAGGAATCAAGGTGCGGCCTCACCAGTGCTGAGCACACGACAATCACTGCCCTAGTCCTGCTGGCCACACCATTTCTAATACCAGACAGGATGCCAACTGGGCACACCGCTGGCTTATGTTCAGCCAGCTGTCAACCAACATTTTCAGGTCGTTTTCCACCAGGCAGTTTTCCAGACACCCTTCCCCAAGCCTATAGCATTGCATGGGGGTGTTGTGACCCAAGTTTAGGACCTGGCACTTTGCCTTGTTGAATCTTATACAATGGGCCTTGGCCCGTTGATCCAGTTGAAGTCCCCCATGAGAACAAGTGCAAGTGATTGTGAGACTTCCCCCCGCTACTTGTAGAATATTTCATCTGCCTTTTCATAATAGACTCCCATCAGGGTACCTGACTTATTGGCCTTCCCCCTGATTCTTACCAATAAACACTCAACCCTGTTGTCGCCATCATTATGCTCTAGACAATCAAAACACTCCCTAACTTACAGGGCTACCCCACCACCTACCTTTCTTTGCCCGTCCCTTCTGAAGGGTGTATAGCCATCCATTGCATCATTCCAGTTGTGTGACTCGTGCCACCCTGTCCTCATGATAACAACTATATCATAGTTTTCCTGCTGCACAGTGGTTTCCAGTTCCTCTTGTGTGTTGCCCCTGCTGTGTGGATTGGTGTAAATGCACTTCAGTTGGGTTACTGATCCCACTGCCTTTTCCAAGGGAAGAAACTCTAATTCCTGAATGATTGTTCTCAAGGCACTTCTGCAGTTTCTAGTACATCAATAACCCTTTCATCCTTGCATCTGCATGGATCTACATCCCTTGCATCTACTGAGACAACAGACTGAAGGACCTCACTACCACACCATTCCTCAAACATTGGCATGCCACCCCCAGGCTTATCTCCAGAGATCCTGATTTTATCCTCTTCCCCCTTAAAATCTAGTTTCAAGATCTGTCAATGAGCCCTGCTAGCCCCCTGTCCCCTTTTGAGACAGGTGCACCCCTTCTGTTTTCAGCAGACTTGGTGTCATGTAAACCATCCTGTGATCAAAAAATCCAAAATTCTGCCAAGGACACTAGACTGGGAGCCAGATATTAGACTGCTGCCTCTTTCTGTTTCTTCCTTCATTGTCTGTGCAACTCGAAGGATAGAGGAGAAATTTTGTTGACTATGCTTGTGGTCCTGATCCCTTAATCAGTTTTCTCAAAGACCTAATGTCTATCCTGATTGCCCTCCGAATTCTTGTTGCCACTTCATCTCTGCTGATCTGAAAAATTCATAATGGCTGATAACCCAAGGGCCGTTCCAGGGTAGGAAGTTTTCCCTTCACATCTTTAACCCATACATCAGGAAGGCATTAGCCTACCCTCAGCAGTAGGTCCAGACTACCTATCAATGCTTCTGTTCCCCTCAGGAGAATGTTCTGGGACATTGACCCATCATTCCTGCTTTATGGAAGAAGTTTTGAAGTGGGTCATAGGGCAACTTAACCTTGGCAACACCTGTACGCTATGTGACCCATCACCCTCATCATGGTTGAGTTCTACTTGCAGACCCTCCTGCCTGTTATGCCAGAGCACCTGAGGAGGTAGGGAGTGGAGTCTCAGAGGAGGTGCACCTGCTGCCCTGGACAGGCACTTGTCACCATTGCCCATGATCCCTTACGTTGCTGTCTTCAGCCATGCAGAGAAAGGACAGGGAATGCTCCATATCATGCATCCCTGTCAGCCTGTCAGGCCCTTGCCAGGGAAGGCAGTGTGCAATTCCAACAGACTGTCTCTCACACTCTGACACTCCTCAGCCTACTGACCTCCTCCTGTAGCTCTGGCACTGAGTAGAGTTCCTCTATCTGGGCACACCCCCACAGGGGTGCTCACTGCTGCTGTCCATACTGGCATCAGAGCTGGGCACAGCCTGCAGTTGGCACTGGGCTGGCAGTGTGTCCCCACAGAGCTCTGTCTGGGCAGCAGTGTCAGTCACGGTGGGTGCAGAGCTGACTAAGGCCATGGCTTTCTGCCTGGGAGATACTGCTGCTTCCTAATGAGCTGCCAGGGCTTCAGTGACCTTCCTGCACCTCTTCTGCACCAACTGCCGCCTAAACTGCCACACCATGTCCTGCTGACGTGCCCCGGTCTCTCTGTCCAGCCTGTTGATGATGCTCCTGGGCACTTGCACTCTCTAGGGACTTCTGTTATATGTGTGGGGGC
>NW_020955511.1:577684-579471 GCF_003031625.1 Empidonax traillii
TGCTGCTTCCTAATGAGCTGCCAGGGCTTCAGTGACCTTCCTGCACCTCTTCTGCACCAACTGCCGCCTAAACTGCCACACCATGTCCTGCTGACGTGCCCCGGTCTCTCTGTCCAGCCTGTTGATGATGCTCCTGGGCACTTGCACTCTCTAGGGACTTCTGTTATATGTGTGGGGGCTTGGCCATCATTTTTCCTGGCCCTGCCCAGGTCCTGACAGCTGCCGTCATGTGAGCTGTGGGATCCTGGCATCTCTCTCAGTTCCCCCTGAAGTTCTCTCAGTTTGGGATCCCTGTGTGCACCACACCAGAGTGCTCTGCTGTAGAACATCCTGGCACCAGAGACACTCGCCTCAGTGACTGAGGCCATTGACTGCGGTTGTGGACTTTGCGCTATTCAAGAAATATTGTTGCTTAAAACACTCGTGTCAGAGGTCACAGGACTAAGTTCCTAGTAATGGGCTGAAGGACAAGGAAATCTCACTTCTGAAAGTAGGGTCTTCATTGTCTGACTTTCAGAATTTCTCCTCAAATTGTTAAATAAGAACTGCTTTCAAGAAATTCCTTTTTTTTTGTTTTTATTCTAATGTCATATGTAGAAATATTGTTCCCAAGAACTCTTTTTCACACTCCACCTCCATACTTTTAATCAATAATTCTGAGTTAATCCTTCGGGGAGTCTCTGTTCTTAATGCCAAATAATAATAATTACATTGTTATGTGTAAAGTATCTATAAGAAAATCCCAGTTTCAACAACATAGGTTTATTTTCTACCAAATTACTAATTATATTACTAAAGTTATCCAGACTATGTCTAGATTTAATAAATACAGGAAAGTAAATTTTTATCTTGTCAAAGATACAAAGTGCCCCAGCTATAATCTAATCCAGAAATGAAGCAACAACTAATTGCATTTACAGAACTTTCATATTAAATTATTTCCATAATAGAAGCCAATGACTATAAAATACATTTATTTCTTAAAAATAAATTTATAGAATTCTTATAATTTATTGATAATTAGGTATTTTGTTTATTGCCTAGTCCACCTTGAATTTTTGGAAATAAAAGATGGTGAACTTTAAAGGAAGAAAAATTACATTATTTTCTTTTCATACAATAATTATAAATCTCAAGACTACCTAGCCTGCGTTTTTTGTAGAACCTGTTAAGCAACGGTCTTTTAATATTTTAATAAATATTAATAAAGTATGGCCCCAGTAATTACACAGATCATAATAATTTTGTATAGGTAATACATATTACCCATATTTAATGCGCTAATTTTCATTTATTATGTATAATTGCAATCCAAAGAGATAGGTATTCCTTTTAGTGTTGAAGGATGTACTCAAAAAATAAAGAGCTTGTCTGGTATGCCATGATCTGAAGTTACATGTAAAAAAATCACAAGATTTTTTAATCTTTAAAGCTGTGTACAGAACACTGATATTTTATCTGCTGTCCTGCATCCTCAGGGAAAAAAAAAATCCTACATGTTTCTGAAGTGTGTTGCTTTTAGTATGACCACCATGAGCTTCATCTGCACTTGTAAAAGCTGATGTAATAGCTGTTTGTATTTCATACAACCAGCTCCTGAGTGAGCCATAGGGGTTAATCTGAAGATTAGTAGCTCAAATCCCAGCATTTTCCATAGCATAGTTTTCAGTTTTAAATTGTATGCTGTTATTGACAGTCTCCTTTCCTTTCACTTCTTGTTAATTTTGATATTTGGAAGGACTACAGCACTGTCTGAATGACAGCAAAGGTATGTGCATAGAAATTAT
>NW_020955511.1:579790-645659 GCF_003031625.1 Empidonax traillii
TAGGGGTTAATCTGAAGATTAGTAGCTCAAATCCCAGCATTTTCCATAGCATAGTTTTCAGTTTTAAATTGTATGCTGTTATTGACAGTCTCCTTTCCTTTCACTTCTTGTTAATTTTGATATTTGGAAGGACTACAGCACTGTCTGAATGACAGCAAAGGTATGTGCATAGAAATTATGTGATTCTTGCTGGGTTTATATACATATTATTATAAGCATGTATTTTCACAAAAATTTACTGCAAATATGGTTAGCATTAGTGATCCTTTATATTTTTCCTTTATGTTCAGAATCTCACAAGGTCACCTACATTTTGAACCTTGTTGCATACTAACTTAACAGGTGTTATGGTGTGTATAACCATAACAGGTGTTCGGTGTTATAACTGATGAATTTAGATAATTTATTGTAAAATTCTATTTTCACTTGGAAGTTCAGGGGAAATGAAAGCTAACAACGTGTCATTCACTAACATACTTTAGAGAAGTGTAAGAAATAAAGTATCTTTGCAATCCTGGCTCCATCTGAAATTTTCTACCCGTTGCTTGGCCATAGAGAGGCAGGCTAAGTCTGTCTCTGATGCCTCTACTAATCTGAAGTTTTCTTATGGGATTAAAGTTCTTTCAATATAAACAGGATCTTCCTGAGGGCTGTATTGGATCATTTTGAAATGAAAACAATAATACTCTTAAATATTTTTACTGGAAAACATTAAAAAAAAATCTAGCCTTTTATCTGAATTTCAAAGATTACCAGTTTATATTAGCATTTTCCAAATAGCATAGTTTTTATCCCTCTATCTACTGCTATCTTCTCTTTCTCTTCTCCTAATGGATCTCTAACCTACCATTAAAGATAGAGCAGTATCTGAAGGCTGGACTGCAAAAAGAGCTCAAATTGGAAATAAATGCACTTTTTAGACACTTAGATTAATTAGTCCTTGGAACAGTTTAATTGTGACATATTGTCTGTTGCTTTGCTTCTTTTAATGGAGTCTGCTTACTTTCAGAAAAGAAAAATGTGACCACAACTTGTGAAGCACAGGCCCTTTCCAGAATTACTGGGCAAATTCTAAGATACACACCAGGCAGGATGCCAGGCTTGATAACCAAAACCTTTCCTTCAGAAATCAAAACCAGTGGAAATGCCCTTCCATTATTTTGTTACTCTGTTCTCACTTCTCCTGTTATTTGCCCTTATATTTTAAGTACTTATTGCCATGCCCTTAGATCTCAGGTGAGAAGGAATCACTTACTGGCATATTAACAGCAGAGTGGGATTCTCACAGGAGATGATAAAAAATGATTGCGCTGTAAGCAGAGATAGCATAAAACTCCTTCTTGCATCTTCACTTGATTCCCAACATTTGAACCTTATACTCTAATGGCACCTGAGATTCCTAAGAGAAGGGAGTAGTTTGCTGGGTTATCAGAGATACTTGCTGCAGACATTCTCTGAGCTGTTTATCTGTTAAAGGGGATTGACAAATTTCTACAATGTGGGTTTGTGGCTTTGTTTCACTTTTGTTTCTATTTTATTTTATTTTATTTTATTTTATTTTATTTTATTTTATTTTATTTTATTTTATTTTATTTTTCTCCACGCAGATGTTAAGATCAGATTCTAATCTAAGCTAATAAAACCCTTCTTTAAGCCAGCAAAGGCCAAGATATGATTCATGACCAAAGTAGTGGAGTAAGTTGTCTCAAGAAGGTACACAAATATTCCCGAGGAATGGGATTATGCAGGAAGGTTGCTACCAAAGGACATTATGCCAATATGTAAGGGTCTGGATGGTGATGCTGAGGAGAAAGGGAGAAGGAATCACCCTTGAGGGTTGTGAGGCAAAGGGCAGGAGTTGCTAACTACAGCAACTACGTTTATCTATTCTCCATTATTAATATAGACAAATGGCATTTTTTCAGGAATTTTTTTTCCAAAAGAAGGAAATCCAGAAGCACTAAGTTCTGTATTTCCATTCTTGACATTAGTCCACAGTGCAGTCACTGAAGCTGGTGTAGATGTAGGGACAGAAAGGTGATGCTCTGCTCTCTTCCAGTTGCTGCTCAGCCAGCCAGTGCTCCCGCTAAAACATGGATGCCACTTTCTCAATTACAGCAGTTAAACCATCATAACAAACAAACAAAAACCAAACAAAAACAAACAACCCCCCCAAAAAAACCCACAACAAAATAAACAAACAAACCCCCAACAAAACAACAACATACTGTTGAAAAATTAAAAGGAACATGGGTATGTTTGCATCAGTTAGGATGGTTTACTGCAGTGCAGATGCATCATCTGCATGAAACACCACAGTTGTAGCACGGGAGTGTGAGCACAAATGAGAAGCCCCATTTTTAGAAGATTTGTAATTTAGCTCACATCCAAATAATCATACAAATAATAAAAATTTAAGAAGAGAACTAAGGGGGGGGAGGGGGAAAGCCTCCCACAGGACTTCTAAAAAATGCACATTTACCATTACCGTGTTATGAACTGTGAGCAGAGAGATCTGTCACAACCAGATTTATGAGAAAGCAGAGATTATTACACAGATGAAGTTAGTATAATTAAGATTTCTTTCTGAGGAAAAAGAAAAATCAATATTTATGCTTACATCACTATATTTTATAGAGAGAGTAAATTCAGCACACTGGACGGGACTAAAAAGTTCATTCTGTTTTTTTTTTTATTATTATTATTATTCTGTAAGAATTACTGTGGGAGATCAGACAAAAGATCCACATCTTATCCCTAGAAAATGCTTCATCCATCTTCTTAACACCCACATCCTTGAAATTCATATTTTTTTTTTTTAAAGAGATAAGTCAGGGATTGATGCCTTATCTGACAAAATGACCAAAGCTTGAACAAATGCAGTCTAATTGCTCCTTGCTAACTCTGCAAGCTTGTCCATAACTTCCCTCCCCCTGCTTCCTACACATCTACCTACATTTAAGCACGAAATGGCAGCATCTCATGGAAGTCTTTCCTCTTGGGTAATGTGGAGATATCATGAGAATCTTTGCCATATTTATTTCCCCTGAATCAGAGGAAGTACAATAGAGGAAAAAAAATGCTAAGTTATTGTAAGAAGAATCAACTTTTATGTTGTGAAACTTGGGTAAAAAAAATAAGTAGAAAAAATTTAATGTACTGTATTTCATGGATTTCAGTAAGACAAGAGACAAACCAGAAACAGGTTATGACTGAGATTGTCAGGAATAAAATAAGGTACCTTGTAATTGAAGTATTCATGCCATCTTAAGCCTTTATTCCAAAAAGTAGCCTCATGCAAATAGAATAAATCACATTGCAAGCCTTTAAGAAATGCCATTTTCAGACTCTACCTTCTGATGATTACTGTTCTCTTTTTTCTGTAAAGTTCTATAGAGAATATATTTTAATTAGCTTCCACTTGATACCACTTCATACACACTGCCCAGATTTGACCCAGTGTCTGATCATATAGAATGCATTACAAAAGAACTGGTCATTTGAGTGCTTTAATATAGCTTTGCATTAATGTGAGACATCATTTAGACAAGGCATTAAAAGTGTTATTTTAATGACTGAAGTGTGGAGGGTGGGAAGGAGCTTAATCTTTATAGGAAGAACAATTTCAATTAGCTAAAATATTAATTTGTTGGTATAACTATATACTCTAATGTATTTGGCTACAAAAAAATCTAATGAATAATACATTGCTAGATCCTGGTCTAATTCCTGTGTTGTAACTAATACTGTCAGTTGAAACAAGGAAAATAGTCTTTTAACGTTCATGATTTTGATTGGGGTGCATTTAATCCAATTGCTTGTAACAACAAATTTTGTTCGACATAATTTGACAAGGTAGCATAAATAAGGAAAACACCATGTGGATACTGGATTATTGAATAGTTTGTAAATAGAAAGTCAACATTTGTTTTCAGAAAGTGCAAGTCTTTTTGGTTTACCCAGCGAATTTAAAATACATTATCATTGACAGAAATAGAGTATCCACCTGTGGAAAGCATGAAGACTTTATCATAAAATACCTAGGTCCTCTTGATCCCCAGTGCTGTGTCTGAGGAGCAGATATATTGTCCTTGTGACTCCTGCTAGTCTATAATTTAAGTTCTTAGCATTTTATGTCCCAAGTCTTACAGCTGGTAGTACTTCTCCCTATTTGAGAACTTATAAGAGAACTTCTCATAAAATCAATGGGAATATCATAGTTAAGATCATTAAGTGCTGAGAACACCTTGTTTGTCATAAGTTTATCTAAGGCCTTGAAAAGTAGATACATCTTTGGAATTTCACCATTTTTCTTTAAAATAATTTCCAATTATTCTGCAAGGTTGCAGAATTGCATTGCAGCTTGTTAACTGCACAATACCTGGCTAGAGCTCTCTCTCAAGACAGGCAATTCATAATATCACCTATGCCAGTGTTGGTGATTTGAATGTTGAATGTTTGTTGATGAAGTTCAAAGTAATTTTATTTCACTTTGGTGCCAGAATTGGTCACAGATCATTTTGAGGAAGAGTACTCAAGTACTCAAGAGGAAGTGTGTGAGTTTGCTACTGCAGGTTTTTTTGCAGTTCATGCTGTGAAAGAAACCAAATGTTCCGCTTCTATAAGTCGTGTAGCTGTATCAGAGCCTCTGAGGTGACCATCTTGGACTATCCTATGTTCCCATATCACTCTAACAGGATACCTATGGAAAATGTAGTGCATGCCTACTTAGTATTTTAAAGCATCAGTGCTGCTTATTTAACTACTCACACTCAGAAAACAGTTCCTTGCTCAAAGAATGGAGGCACCTGGTGCTGACACCTGATTATGGGTATTTCATTTACAGAAGGAAATGTGATTTCAGACATACTCTGGTGCCAAGAATTTCCTGTTGTCTATTCTGCAGGTCAGCATGCCAGATCAGTCCTCAGATGCACTATTTTTTTTTTTGTTTCACTGACTGAACAATGAGTTGTTAGTACCTTTCTTAGCTCCTCAAGTCACTTGGTAGAGTCAACCATCTAAACTGCAGACAGCTGAGGTTTCCCAGACACCACATTTGAATCTCTGAGGTGTTTGTTTAGTCTACCTTTTACCATAATTTTCCAGGAAATTTAAAACTTAAGTTTAATAATAAAATGTGAATGAATGTAATAATTTCTTTCAATAAATAATCTCAGTTCAGATATCCTCATTTCTTAGTTTGCATACTTAATTTCTTGGGAGCCCATTCTTTTATCCTTTCTCTGCAATAAGTGACAGAAAGTTAAAGAAAAAAAAAACCAACCTAAGAATCTTCTAAAAGAAGAGAAACCTATTTGCAGTTTTAGAAACTAGGTAAAAGAATGCTTTTGTAATAGATTTCATGCAGCAGTTGGCATTGGCAGTACTGCAAAAAGAGATGTATTCTGTCGTGCTCTGTTTGATCAAGTGCTAAACCCGTGTGATCAATAGAGAGACAGATGTCGGGTGCAGATGGCGATGCCGTGATACCTGGGGCAGAGTGGGCCTGCCAGAATGACAGAATGGGAACAAGGAAGAGCAGCAATGCAACAGAATGTGACAAATGAAATTAGGGTTTATACTAGTCGATAATTTACAGCTAATAGAAAGTGACAGAATTTTTCAGCATACAGCACATTTACTCTCGTAATACTATAGTCAATGCATTTTTCATGCAAAACAATGGGAGCTGCTATGAAGACTTGGCTCTAGCTATATGTATTTTGTTACACTGCAACTTTTACAATTGATATTTAAACAAAGCTAGTAACATGAAATTTCAAGTTAGCGCCAAATATATGAAACAAGATTGTATTTTAAAGTTTGAAATGAGTCCGATACTCAGACTGTGTAGCAAACCTCTAACAAAAAACAAAGACATTATTACCTGTTTATATAAATATAGAGATTCGCCACTGCCACAGAAATAAACATTGAATGGTCCTTGTTATTTGGAAACTGAGTTTGTCATCTCTTTCATTCTTTTTATTAATTAAAATCATGGAGTGAGCACAATGAGCTTGCTTTTCTCCCCCTCTCTGAATTCCAATCTAAAATCCATAGTTAATGCACTTGGCAGCTTATTGTGCTCTATTCTGTGCTGATATAATTCAGAGTAGAATGATTGGTAGCTTAGGGTTATACCCTTTATGTTAAAGGTTAATATCACTTTTATTTCTTTTTCTGCCTTTGTTGTCTCGTGAACTATGTGTGCATGTGTGTATACATGTGTATATATAAATGGAGAATATATGCACACACATATAAATGTAAATACACATACATGGAATTTTAATATATTCAAAATTAATCTCACACTTGTGACCTTAAAACACTCATTCATGGCAACACTCTTCCAATACACTTTCCAAGTTTACCCTCATGCCAACTCTAATAAAAACAGGGCTCCCATCCTATAAAAAAAAAATGAAGGTTATGGAAGTTGTATTTATGACTTGCAATGTAATGCAGCGGTCAAATCTTTTATTGTGCAATTTAACATTTTTATTTGTTGGACAAAATTAATGGACATTTTATATAAAACATACATTTTTAAAATAAAAGAGCAGTTAGGGTCTATTCTGCCAATTTGATTTTCATCAGTTCTGAGTGATGGGTCTTCCTCTAAAAGCCTGTAATATGGCATTCAGCAAGCCAAACTGAATCAGAATAGAAAAGAAAATCCCTCTTATTCTTCTTTTCCTGCTACCTTCTACTGCTCACCTTGATATATTTTTCACACTTAAAGTAGATATCTCCTAATGCTGATGTCACTTGATTTTTAGGGTAAAATCTGAACTTAGTTTGGATACAGTAAACACAGAAAATCACCATTATGAACACCAGTGCCTTTCCTTCTGGCCTCTGACAATCTACCCAGCTATCTATCACACTCATTTCTATGGTGTGTTAGTTCCAGTGGACAGTCATTTTGACTCGATGTCATGATATTCACACCTCTCGGTGAGAGAAGACCTTTTGATGTAATTTTTCTTCCTGAAGCTGTGCAACTGTCAGTCTTTCTTATGGTTACATAGATCACAGCTAAAGTTTCATCAATAATTCCTTGGATAATGATAGATTAGTTTGACAAAGACAACTTCGTAAGCGGTGATATGCATGTTTTTCAGTAAAACAGTTCATTTTCTAATTCTTTGGTTTGCTTTTTGGCAACATGAATTTGTTGCTTTTCCCATGCCTACAGACATTATGTATCTTTTCCTTTCTCCCTAAGAATTTGATTATTTGCAAAAGTAGGTTTTTGCACCAATACTGTCTTCCCTTTCAAATTCAGTGTCTCAAATAGACTAATTTAGCCAGAAAAGGAGGTCCTATTCTTCATCCTATTTTTCTTACACTAGATGCAGTATGTACAGATGGAAATTTTACAGGTATGACAAGGAAGAGTAAATAGCTATGTTCAGCATTTGTAGTGTTTGCCACAGATGACACGTATTGGAAATGTATCATACAATTTTTATACTCTGATTGATTGTTTCTACAAAACAAGTTTAAGGGATTATGCCAGAAACTCGCTGTTATTACCAACCCAGAGCATTGGTGAAAATGGTGCTGAAAGACTTGCCTCCAAAATGTCTAATATAAACACCTGTACTTGTTTCAAGTTTATCTAATACACCACACTTGCGTTTAGTAATAAGCTATTAACCTTGAAACTCAAATACTTTACCAAGGATGGTGTCACGCTTAAAAGAGAACATAATTTTATTGGTAATATATTCTTCCCTTCTCCAAAGTTGTAGCCAAGCAAAACAGAAGAGACAGCAGGCCTTCTCCTCTGAGCACTGGCACGATGGTATCATCTTGGAAAGCCAAGCTGGGAGAAGAACAATCATCTGTGATATTGAGAGTGGCATGTTTCAGGTGCCATGAATCCACATGCATGTGCCCCAGCTGCTACACTGGCTGAAAGGGGCTCACCTGTTGAAAGAGATCACCTATTTTAGGGAGCCTGAAAAAGAATGAGCAGATGTATCAGCAGGACCTGGCACCAGATTAAGAAACAAATTAGGACCAGAGGTTTCTTACGACTCTGTTGGCTAGAGGTTCAGGGCTATAGAAGGGCTGACACTTCATGCAGTCAAAAGCATTCTCAGAGATTTATTTCGATTCACACAGAAATTCTGCTAGGCGACTAGCAGGTTGTTCAAATGGAAATTGTGTTGAGAAAACTTTGGTGAGCAAAATAGTATTAAATAAAATTAATTATTAAATCAAATCCTTTACGGCTACCTAGAAATTTGCTGAGCATTTTCAAGTAGCTTCTCAAGTACAGAAAATGTGCATTGGGTATATGGTTAGCTGATAAGTTCTTAGTATGTTTGAAACTGTATATATCATAACTGTCTAATATTACAAATTATGTGTACACTCTTATTGTGGGGCATTTCACCATTAGTATGATCATATGGCTTAATGCATAGCTACATTATCTCAGGTGTGACAAACTATGCCCCTTTGTATACCGTGAAAGCTAGAAGTACCAAACAGCTCTATTTCAGTGACACTATACAGCTTTATCTGAGTCCTAAAGCCAACCATTCAGTTGCATGAGACTAGATTTCTAATTTAAACACATCTAAAGATCTTTTGCTACAGATCACAAAAGCCTGTACAGTTTCTAGAACAAGACAGAGGCTGTCAGTTTGCCGTATATGAAAGCTCAGTGCCCCCAGATCTTGCGTACTGTGTGCAGCTCTGATCACAGCTGAGGAAGGGCAACTGAAGTGATCAAGGGAGCAGCTATCTTATAACAATAGACAAAAAAATCTGAGACTTCTCCATCTGGTGAAGAGAAAGCTGAGGGGGAAATTTGATACAGGCTTACAAAATCTTGAAGCTGTTGGATAAAGTGAATGAAGAACTGTTATTCCTCAAATCCTGCAGTGCTACAGGAAACGGGGAGAAGAACAATTTAAAACAGATTATCACGGCAGCGAGTTAACTCTGTGAACTTGATGCCACAGGAGCCTGTGAAAGCAGACAGTATCAGCAGGTTCAGAGAGAGATTGGACAAATTCATGGACAGCAGATCTGTAAATGGTACTAAGAGGATGTACGGGCTAACATTTCTAATCCACGTGCATGCTTGGGAAATCTTAGGGGAATGAACTGCAGAAGGAGGCCAAGTTCTCATATTTTTACCCAATAACATTGTTTGTTGCCACTCCAGAGAAAGAGTCTGAACTAGACAGACCACCCACTGTTCCACCAGGGTATTTTTTATCTTTCTAAAGATGATGCAGTAGCACAATGACTATAAAGAAAAGTCATTTTCCTATGAAGAATATCAGACTGCAGGAGTGCTTCTGAGTTGTGTTTTTTACCAGAAACATTAGTAAAGAGGACCCTTCAAAGACATATAAGGATAATAAGCAGGATTGTGTTTAATTCTTAGAAGTGTTTATTCTTAAAAATATCAGAATCACTTCAAATTTTAAAAGGTATAAAGGGTATTTTCATCTGTCATTTGACCTTCAAATTAGACTATTTAATGTGATTTGTCTGTGATAGTAAATGAAAAAGATGTGTTTCCTTCAGCAAGCACAGAACACAAAACACTAACACTGCAGCGTGAAGAGAGGCACCCAGAGAGGCTGGGCAGAAATAAAAAAAGCCAACCAAAGGTCCCAATTATCATGTATACCAATGCAGTATTCCTAGGAGTTGGGTTGCTACCCAGAGCATCTTTCTGCAGAAGACAGATTACTGCCATATTCTAGAGTCTTGCCTTCGTCACTTGCATTTTGATGGCACCTATATCATATTAAAACTGGCATATCTCCTTTTTAGCAGGCACAATTCCACCTAACAGATGGCCATGATGATAGACATGCCAAAGAACCAGTATGTGTATCAAGTTTGATTATTAGGGATGAAATTCCTATCCAAGAATGTTTGAGTGGCATTCTGTACCAATCATCTGAACCTATTGGTATGGGTTAGAACAAATGCTGTTTCTCTAAAGTAAAGGGATGTGTTAACTACAAAATAGGGAGATGAGGACTATGTAATTTAAGGTCTTGATAAAATGGAAATAAAGGCCATTGCTTTTGGATCACTCACTCCACTCTAGCAAGACACAGTTGTGAAGCAAATCATTAATTTCTATTGGCTATCCACAATTCAGTGTTTCTGGAGTATTTCCTAGTAAATGGTTGTTCTTTTTCGAATGACATTGTAGCTGGACAACACAGACCTTACTGCATCACAGACAGTGCAAAAATTTGCTGAAGGGGGAGCTGAATCATTAGAAGGATGGGACACTAGGCAAAGGCTTATGGAAGCTGAATTGCCCATCTCCTAACGGAGACTCCTGTTGTCACAGGGTATGTCGGGCTGTACCTGGTTTTTTACCACAGTATAAAACTGTCACATATTTCATAATAAATAGCTCATTTTAAAATAGTAGACACTGTAATGCCAGCAGAAATATTTTAGCTGGTTTAAATCAAAACTAGTATGTTGTGAAAAGATTATATTACCAAGGTCTCCACTCTTAATTGTGCCAGAGGCAAATAAGAATCATGGGTGTCAAAAAAGGCATCTAATATTCACATGTTTTCCATCTGAAAGAAACCACTGTGATGCATAAATAAAAACCCTAGAATGTGAAATCATTAAACTACTATTTTTGCTAAATATATTTACTTATTTTTTTAATTGGTGATGAATAAGATTTTGGGACTTTTTCTCTGACATATATTTTTACCAAATTACTGCGGAGGCATCAGCATTGATTTCTTTCATCTTTCTTTACTTTTTTGTGGTTGTGTTTTTCATTTTAAATACAGAAGGAAGGCTATAGAAGGCTCCAACTAAGTGGATTTCACAGTGTTTGTAAAGTGGAAGTTTGTCATTATTTTCCATTTGAAATCAAAACATTTAATCTTGCCTATAGATGTCCATCCATTATTTACATTGGTTTATCATGGTGTGACAATACCAGACATTTAATTGACTGGTCTAGTGGAGAATCAAATCCAGTTTTTTTCATGAGACAATAATAACTATGATTTAGCCTTTCTTACTCAAAGTCATCATTGCACTTCACAGTGCTTTGTGGATGCATTAAGCTATAAATTACACTCGTGGAGTCCATGTGGTGTGTTGATTGAGGTTAGCAGATTGTTCCCCCACATTTTCACTCCCTGGCAGGTGCATAAAGGCACCAGGTAATGTGACCATTACTATCCTTTTTAAGCTAGTACTCCAGACTCATGATCTGTGGCTGCCAATTGCATTTCAGAAATGTCATTTGCAAATTGTGTAAAAAATATTGAGCAAAAATGGTTCAAAAACCTTTTTTCTAATTATTATGAACACAAGCCTTTCAGAAGACTGGAATTAAGATATGTTCGGGGGGATTTTATTTCTTTTGAGTTTTTCTTCCTCAGAATAATTTCTATTAATTTTTTTCTTGATTAGTATAAGGACACAGCTCAATAAGAGGATTGAAATAAGTTAGAGATTGGGTTACTTTGGCAGTGGCAGATTGAAATTGAACTTCATGACTCTAGCCTGTGCCTTTTGCAGAAAGAAATAAACCCTGCAAGAGTAAAGGTTCCCATTACAACTTTTGCCACAGTTTTTCTCAAAGGAATCTGAGTAGGATGTTAGAAAACAACTATGTGCGTGAAGGGCTCATCCACTGCCCACAGCTGGCCCACTCTGCTGGATGGCTCTGCCTGCTTTCATGCCTGCCCAGCGTCCTATGGGAATGTCTCAGTAGAGAGGAGTTTGCATCCCTAATTCTCTCTTGGCTTGGCCAACACATGTCTTGTTAGAGGCATCCTTGGGTTTTTTTCAGAAAAGCTTTGATTTTTAGCATGCCTTTTTCTCTTAAGTATTTTCTTCTGTGATAAGCTCTATAATGCTCTACGTTTAGTTAAATGTAGGTGCACTGATTTCATTGCAGCAACCAGAGTAACCAATACTGAAGCTAGGCAAAAGAGATCCTGTTTCATTTTTCCAGTACCAAATCTTAAACAGTGAAATATACCTTTGGAAACAATACTAGGTATTATTTGACAGATTTTTTAAAAGGTATTATTTTGTCCCAAGATTTGCAGAATGGTTGTTGGTGACAGATGGATTTTTTTTTCTCCATTAATATATTTTTCAAATATAAGATCAGTTAAATAGAAGCTAGGTCAGACAGATAATTTATCTGATAAGCAATGTTTCTTGTTTAATAGCAATTTCTTAAGACCAGGATTCTTAATCCAGCATCATTTTTCATCATGAAGTGTTATAGTCAGAAATGCCACTGTATAGATAAGTATTCAGTATCTGTACACATTTCTAAGATCAACATATCCACTTTCCATGTCTTTACAAAGTTAATTTTGTGCTCTGTGTCTTCCTTGTGAAATTACAATTTACATTTTGATTCACCATAAAATTTAGTTCAAACTTTTCCTACTATTTCATTCTAGAGATCCGGCTGCTTTTATTTAACAGATTGTCCTTTGATCTCAAGGAGACAATTGCTGTTTTACTCCTTTAATGAAGCTTGTATTATTACAGGCAAAATGAATATTAGACCAAATGGTAGTAGAAATCCCAGAGGGAAACATGCTCCTCTGTCTGGATCTTGGAAAAGCAGAATAATTCATTTTACTCAGTGTATATTCAATAAACCCATAGTTCCTGTTCTTATTTACTTTTTTGGGGTTTTTTTGTTGGTTTTTTTTTTTGTTTTTTTTTTTTTTACTATTATGGGTCTATTTCTGTTCTTTAGATTCAAGGTAGTCACAATTCCTTTGTCACAAATGGAACGCTGGGCAGTTCTTAAGTGTGACTGAGAAGAGATAATCTGTTAAAGGAAGTTTGAGTTAAAAATAACACTTTACTTATATTTTTAAGTTCTCATTTCTTACCTGTCCTTTCAACAGACATCAGTCTGGATCATGTTTCTCTGCCTTTTAGACCCTTATTTCCTAAGAAACTAGGAGTGATCAGATTTGAAAGTGATATTTCATAAACATCAGGGGATGGACACATATGGAGAACAGAAAGGAACTTGAAGGTACTTGAAGTTAAAAATTAGTTACACATTTGAGAAAGAAGGGATAGGGACAACACAAATGACATGAATTTTAGTAGCATTCATACAGTCCCCTTTCCCTAACATCTTTGGCCAAAACCCACCAGATTTAATAATAGCTTAGGTAAATTTTTTTTGTTCTCTTGATTATTTTTCCACCTATACTATCTACTTTAGACACCGAGTCAACATCAGGAACAGTACTGTTGGTTGCACCACACTGCTGGGCGGGAGGTTTAATTCAGAAGTATCTTTGGGCTACATCATTCTGTAGAAAAATGCATACACTGCAACTGAGGGCATGTTGTAAGGATATTCTAAGGTCTGTTGCTTTTTGCTGCTAGATGTCATCACAGAAAAAAAAGAATGCTCAAGAAGAGGGCATAGTTTGACTGGAGCAGTGGCAGTTATCTCAGTAGAAATCTATTTGACAGCCAGAAAGATACAGGTGCTTAGCCAGATGTGCAAATGTGAGGAGCTTCACCTGAGTTCTGGCCCCATTCTACATCTGAAATCTGAAGCAACACAAAAAATAAGGAAAGGAGAACTCCTCAATCAGCGCTAAGGAGTGGGGAAAAAAAGCCCATAACAATTATGGCTTTTAAAATTATCATTAAGCAAAAATGAACCATCTCAGAATACGCAAAACTTCCAAGAGTAAAATCTTTCTCAAAGAGAATTGGTAACCCTGGAAATTAAAATGTGGCCATGACTAATAATAAAGTGGCCCACTCAAGCTATTTATCTTCTGGATACATCGTGGAATTCTTTCTAACACAGGTAAAATAACTTGCAAACATTTGGTGTCTGTGAGCAGAAAAGATAAATATTTTGTCGATTCTTAGTACAAGGTATACTTTTACTTTTGGTAGGAGAAAAAAGGCTTTTATTTCATTTTCTGCTGCATTTCTTGTAATGTTATATTAGAGAGCAAATAGGAGCTATGAACAAAGATTTAAAATGATGAGCTGTCCCATGCCTGTTTACAAGTCAGGATTTCATTTTACATAGAGTTCTCTATAGCGACTTTTTAAAATTTAAATTAGAAACATGGCCAGCAATGCATGCAAAATGTTCATTCATTGTAGTAAACTACAAAAATATTGCTTTTATGCAATGAGAATGCCATTGTAGAATTTTAAAAGGCATAGAAATAAAAGACTCCGGATTGGAGTGATTTAAACAAACTCACTAGGATATAGTAGATGATTAAAATACAATCTATAATTACATTACACTGGTATCAGGTAAGGATAAAAGCCTATAAATACACTGGGGTCAGGGTAAGCATAAAAAATGAAACAGTTATTTGAATAATCTGAGATCAAGTTGCAGTAATTAAAAATGAATGTATTATTCAAATGAAGGAATTAGGTTACAACACTCCTCATATGAAAATATTATTGTGACAGACTGAAATAAGTTGGAAGCGATTTTGATAAAAAATTGGGGCAAGAAATATAGTGATTTACATTGGGGAAAAACTAGACAATCTGTGTGGATGAGAGTATTTGCAACTCCTCCTTCAAATCCCTCATCAAAACTCACACCTTTCAGCTGGCCTTCAAGAATTATCCCCTACCCCTAGCCTCTTCTTGGACATTGCTCTTTCAGATGCACAGATCAATCCATTAAAAATTAAAAGTGCTATAGCTAAGGACTCTACATGCACTCACAAAGGAATTAATGGGATCTGCATCCACTAGCAGGCATATTGCTTAATCTACCCCACACATTGCTGGTTATCCATTTTCATTGCCATTACACACGTCATTTCTGTCATTTGTCTCCTGTTCTTTCTTTGTCATCTCCTGTCAGTTTGGAGGAGAAAGTCTACACATAAGACTGACACAAAACGGTGTTATTTATGTAAATAGTTGATGGCTACTTGCAAATTAAGCACTCGTTATTATAAATAAAGGTTCTTGAAATCTGACCTTTCCACAGCAAACTCCTTGGGGCAGAAACCTGTCTGGAGGTGTCCTGAATATGTAAACCAAGGATATTTAATTATTAATAATAATTAATAATGAAAGAATAAGAAAGTATCTTGGTGGGTTTTTTTCAGGTAATAGCTTTCATACTCCTTATATTAATTAACTTTTACAAGCGTACTTTGAGAGCCCTCTCTGAGTGGCTCTTTGCCATCGCCCATAGCAGGAGGGTAGAGAGCTGCTCTGCGGTACACGTGTGCCCATCAGCAGGCCCATTTGAAATTCCCTCAGATAAGTGAATGACTGCACAGCAGAAGTCAGAGCAAGATCAGGAGTAGCTTTCTTCATTTTTGTACAGTGACTGCTGCCTGAAGTTCTCCTCAAACCTTTCTAGCATCTGCAAGAGTCTATTGAGAAGATAATTTAGCTCACTTAAAATATGCCCAGCTATGCCCTCTTAAATCCTCAGTTGATCCTTTTATCATCATATAGTATATTTAAGCCTCTCATTCTTACCTGGTAAATCCTTCATACTTCTCTTTTCTAGTCTCTTTTGTCTTCCCCTCAAAATGCTGTGTTTGCTTTCCCCAAAGGGTGGTTGTTTGTCCATTTTAAATCTTTTTCTTCTGCAATGACTTACACACTTCTCAATAAGTTGTTCACGCTAGAACTGCTGCTACTGCCAGCTCTTTTCTTGAAATTCTGACTCAAATATATTATCTTGGCACATTTCCATTTCCAGAGAAATGGATGTATCTATTAGATATAGATCAGATATCTGAGTAACATTTAAAAGGCATGCAATTATGCATAGGGGACTTCAGGTCAAGAAGCTGAATAGTCTTGAATGACCTGTCAAAAGCAGCCAAATAAAGCTTTAAAAAAAAAAAATGTTACAACTACAGCTATTTCTGTTTCTCCACCATTATTCACTTTTCACCTGTCTGTGCAGTTGATTCAGCTAATAATACCATGCACACGTAAATGAGCAGTGACATAAAATGTTAATTCAGATTCAGAAAGATTATTTGTGTAGAACTATCCTGAACTGATAACTGAAGGATGCAAGACACAGCATCTCCTGCACAGTTCGCACATCTCTGGTAGTGCCATTAAGTAATGTACTCAGACTAGCTGCAGTGTACCTGTGAAACAAAGTCTTCAACTTTAAAAATAACTATCTGTTTAGTTGAATATCATCCTAGCAGACACTGAAGTCTTGAGAGAATTCTTGTAATGGCCAGTAAGTCAGACAGTTGCATATATATACATGTGCTACAGTGTATGTGTTACCTGACTGGCATATAGATTAACAATAATCAGTTAATATTTTATCAGTTTGTATTTAATGAAAACTGAGAATGTGGAGTGGACTACGAGGCTGAAAGCTGATGGGAGAGAAAATGAGAAAAGAGAATTAAACAGGAGGAAGTTACCAATTGAGAAGCCCCTAGCTAAAAAGACTTAAACACAGAATAAGAAGCTACACTGAAAGGCATTTTATATTGTTATGTCAAGCGGTATTTCCCAGGACTGGGGAAATAGGCCTAAACTGTCTCTTCTACACATGGGCAATATTTTCCATTATGAAGATAGGCACTAAATCCTGTTTCCACTTCCAGGGCATAGAGAGCATTGATTTTTCCGGTGTCTTAATAAAGAAGTATGAGGACACATTTTTTGAGATAGGATAGTACAGGATCATCTTCTCAGGACCAAGAAGACACACATTAAGGGAGAGAGTAATGAAGCATTTTAGGGATTCTGAGTTGTAGATGCAGATGGTTGTCCATATGAGTGCTAACTTTTAGCAGAACAAAAAGATATGAGACAGTGAAGCATCTCCAGCAGGTTGTGTATACTGTGAGGTTCACTGCTTGTAAACTGGCCAGCGTTAAATAGACTGTGTTTTGGTCTCAGTCATACATAGGTTAGGCAATGATGAACTGTGTTTTTCCACAGTGCCAGATTGTATTCCATTTCCATACCCCAGAGAGATTCCAAGTTGTTCATTATACTTTGTCCTGGTTTAAAGGGAAGAGAGGTAGTAGATAATATTTAGTGTCCAATAGGACTGGTCAGAGAAGTGCAGAGATGGGTTCATCAGCAGGGGGCTGAGGGGGTGATCATGAGAACAGCCTTATCAGCAGTGTAGATTTCCAAGCAGACTGGGAGGCTTGATAGGTAATTGCTGCCAGTTCATTCTGCTTTGTAAAAATCTTCTATTCTCAGGGGCATCCCAAACATTTAATAGAACTTTTCTTTAATCTCTGTGACCCTTTTACTTAGAGTAGCCTCATACCATTCCTTTTAAGATTTTGTGCAGCTTTAAGAAGGGGCCAGCCAGGACACGGGGGTTCATGCCAGCACTATGAAGCTAGCAGAATTTCACCTTGGTGTGTAATCCCTGCTCCTCTAAAAGTCAGATAGTTCTTTGGGGATCACTGCATGCTTGACATCAAATTTCTTCATTACCCTCATGAGACAGAGATAAGCGTTCAAAGGTTTCCACAAACTTTTAACATCACGAGTCCCACGTGTTTCCATGGGAGTCACGCACCCTGGAATGCTGTTTTTGCTCAGCAACAGAAATATTATGAAGTGACTGATGTTGACTAGTTTCCAGCCCTGGCTGCATCTTTTCACTCTCCAGTTTTGCAGGGGAATGATTTAAGCAGAAATAAGCACCCGCATGGTTGTAGGTAAGCACAGGCGATTTCAGTGAACATCTTATGGGCAGTGCCACCTTCACCGTCTGGCTCAAGCAGTGCTCTGGCCGCAGATTTGGGGTGCCAGGCCAGAGGAGGGGGTAATGCAGCCCAAGACTGCTGGGTCATAGTTTGGCTCCGCTCTAAAATTCACCTTCCCGAGGGCTTCAGCATCCACCAGCAGCGTTGACAGCAACAAGCATCACAGCGTGTACTCAAAGGCAACCATGTCAGCCCGTCCGCAAAGTTTCGGTGGAAGTGGGGAGGCGGGGGTAGCCCAGCGCGGGGTGGGGGCCGCAGGGCAATGCCTCATTGCGCGTTTCCGGAGCAAAAAAGGATGGTGCCCGGGTGAGCACACAGCATTGTAAGCGATATTGTTCGCTTTGCGCGTCCGTCCGGCAGTTTATTTAAAATATCACCTCCGGTACCGTCGGTGGGCGCGTAGCCCGGCGCCCCTCCGTGAGGGGACACATCTTCGTCAGGGGAGCGACAGCACCTCGCTCTGTCGTGACAGGAAAAGCACGGGAGGGCTGTCGGGAGAGCGGCATGGGGGCGCGCGGAGAGGATTTAATCAAAGTTCCCGACAGCTCGCGGCGTTATCAGCCCCGGCGGTGCGATGTGCAGCCTTGTGTAAAATTAAATAAATAACGGCGCCCCCCCCACACACTCCCTCAGCGCGCCCGGCGGCGGCGCGGCGGCGCCATCTGCTGGCGGCGGGGCGGCTCGGCGCGCTGAGCCGCGCGCGGCCGCCGGGGGCGCTGCGGGGCGGGCGGGGCCGCCCCTGAGGGGATTCCTGAGGGCCTGGGTGTCACAGGCAGTATTTCAAGGGCAAACTCTTATAACTTTGTCTTTCTTGTGGTAACCAAAAGGAATCCTAAATTCCAGCTTAGTGTCCTCCGATATTTTCCAGGGTTTTTTGTTGTTTGTTTGGGGGCTTTTTTACTGGTTTTTGTAAAGTAATTGTTACACGAGTCTTTAAAACTGTGACCCTTCTGACTTTATAGCTTAGCTCAGCATTATCTCACTAAGGGTCTCATCCAACCAAGTTACTTAAAGCTTGCAGCTCTTTACTGTGAGGGTGGTGAGGCACAGGCAGGTTGCCCAGAGAAGCTGTGAATGCCTTGTCCATGGAAACGTTCAAGGCCAGGCTTGGATGGGGCTTTGAGCAACCGGATCTAGTGGAAGGTGTCCCTGCCCATGGCAGGCAGGCTGGAACTGGATGGACTTTAAGGCTGTTTCCAACCCAAGCCAGTCTATGCTTCTGTGATTAAATAATTTATGTG
Source organism: Empidonax traillii (assembly GCF_003031625.1). Lineage (NCBI taxonomy): Eukaryota > Metazoa > Chordata > Aves > Passeriformes > Tyrannidae > Empidonax > Empidonax traillii. The sequence continues at coordinate 598,788 of NW_020955511.1, forward strand.
ATGAGTGTAAACTACAGAGGTTTGAAAGGTGTTTTTTATCACAAAACAAAAATTCTTTACAAAAAGTGGGAAAAAAAATTTCACACATGTTTTCGGTACCCATGCATGCGGTTCACTTTTCCCTCTGTTTCACTCCCTTTTGCGTCTTGTGCCAGAATTGTGGATAAAAACTTAGGTACAGAGACCTGGTTCAGCCAGCATATTTATGAGTACATGTATTTATATACTTGTAAAATTATGTTAGTTTACAACCATAATTATCTTGTTTGGAATGTATGTTAAACAATAAAAATCCATAGGTCCTAATCTGTCTTGTGGGTTTTATTTGTTTTTGCAGTTCTTGGTAGTGAGGTGGTGTTCTACAGGCAGTACTAGTAGTAACAGAGAGCCAGACAAAGGTGCTATGAGGTAGATGAAGATCAGTGAAGGAAATGAAACAGCTGTGAACATGAGTGACAGGATCATCCTTTAATTTCTTGGATTTCAATACGATTAACAGGAGGAACCTTCCGCTTTTGCTTTTAGATGCCCATTTTCCTCCCAGTGATGGCATAAAATGTTTTTCATACACATGCAAAGCCTCACTTTGGCTAAATAGATCATTCTAATCAGAATCTGGAAAGTCAATGAGAAATCAAGTTGCATTTAAGACATCTGTGCATTTTGTGCAGATATTTTTGAAGAGGTAAGCTCGTCATCGGTCTGTGGTCACAGCCTTGCGTTCAGACCAGTGGGTGGCTGAGAGTGCAGATTGTAAAAATATGTGGTCGAGTGCATTGCACTAAATCACAGTGCGACTCTCTGTTAAATTCAATTTTTCATGCAGACACATCTTGAGGGGCTGCTATTCTCTGCACAGTATCAATTCTCCTGTTTTCTCCCCCTCATACTTGAATATTTTAGGCATTTGACAAAGTAATTCTTCCTTTGGGATGTATCAGCTTTAGAGCATCTGAATTAGTTAATTTTGAACTTTGTCTAAACTCTGCCACCTTTCTCAGGACTTGGGCTGTCAATAGCTAGAAAATACAAGCATGTAAATTCACTTAATTTTCACATCCTCTCAACAAGATAGGCAAAATTCTCTTTAAGGTGACCTGTAGAGGGTCCAGGGAGCCTATAGAATGCCTCAGACCCCGGCAGACTTCCCTCTAGGGAGCCAGTATGCTTTAACTGGCTTCCCATTGAAGCAGCTGTAAGATGTGAATGCATAAGAAAGAAAGGTAATGAAAACTGACAAGTTGAAAAAGAAATTGAGAGTTTAATCTGCAAAGTTGTGCTTGAGGGGGCTTCCATCATGATATTCCTATGGAGTAGCAAAAAGAGAAAAAAATTAAGAAACTGCAGAGTATGATGAATTTACATAATTTTTTCTTGCACCAGGCGGTATTTATTAATTTCTTTTCTGCCACTTTACAGCACCTCTTTGCCTCTCAAAAAGAGAAAATGAAGTATACAAAACCTGGCAGTCATAATGAATGTGTGAAATGCTCACAGATTATTTATAAGCATGCAAGTTATGTAGTTGTTGGAGATTCTCTCCCTTCTGCTCCTGCTTGGTGATGAAGAATGGTATTTTAATAGGCAGATGGTAAAGACAATTACAGTTTGGGGCTCAGCTGGGAGTTACATCAGTTTATTGCAAATTATTAGTTGATAAATGCTTTTGTTTACAAGCAAAGTCTTAAGCAGCTTTGTAATCAGTTTATCAGCTGCAAACTGAATTTTGACAGCTTGCCTTTGGGTATACAGTCACTTCTTTCCTGGCCATTTAGAAATCATGCTGACCAGGCAGGCAGAATAGCAGCTCCTATGCACCTGTATAATGCTCAGTAAACTGGTATTTCTTATTAAGCCTGTTTTGGAAGAAATCATCAAGTACAGAATCCTTCGTAATTGCTAATCCATGTTAGTGTGCACAGCAAGAATCTTAAGTATTTTCTCATTCATAATCTTTTTTTTTTTTTTTTCAGTTTCATCATGACCAGAAGTAGCTCAGTCTTTGTTTTCTTTGCTTTCTGTTAACAGAATCTTACTAGATAAACTAACTGGGAGACTGGCAGTGATTTACAATACATGTTTACCTTGGGCACTGTATATAGCTTGGAAGGTGGCAACGCTTTTGATTTTTTAGAGTTTTCAGTTAATTTACTTCTAGCTTCTACTTCAAAAGGCAGAACTATAATACCTGGGGTTTAACAAATTTGGAGGAAATCTGGGGTGTTGGTATGGGGGTTTGTGTGTGTGGTGGTTGTTTTTTTTAAATGAAGTACTTTTTAAATAGAAAAGACTGAATTACACGCTTATTGCAGCTTCTATGGCATTTACATTTTAGACCATACTAAACATGCAAATGTACTTTAAATGCCTTTTACTTAGTTGCTGGTTTAGTTAGAGAAACACTGATTTGTCACAGTCTTCTTTCCGCTGCAGCCAGTGTAAAACGTTCTAATGGCTTACGTGGGAGCAAGACGTCTTGTGGAATCAAGAAGTGCTACTTAGCTTCCATGATTGTTATAGCTGAGGTAAACTAGTTTCTGAACTTCAGACTGTGAGCTGAACATTAACACCAGGAAAGTTCCAAGATAACTTGCAATAATAGCAACTGTTTTCTCAGGATTACAGTGCACTCAACTAAAAGCTTCAGCTTCTGTTCATTATAATAAGTGGCTTTTGTTTCTCACACATCCAAAAACTTTTTCTGGAGTGTGGCCCCTGTATTGAACAAGGAACCAGGTCTCATAACCAATATTTCTTACTTTGGTTTTATAATTCTATAACTTCCTCATTCTCCTTTTATTTATTGTGTTGATTTCCTTTACAAATACAACCTATCACTACAACTCCTGCTGTATAATTCTTCCTTCTGCTCAAGTACCTCTGCCATTCACTCTGCATTTGCCCAGGGGCAAGAAATGAGCCCTACAGTAGCAGGTGCAAGACAGTAGAAAATCCATTGATAAGATGCAGTGTACTCTGCTTTCCCCGTAAGAAAGAGGTGCTATTAAAGCGTAGCTATTGTCTCATTTAATCACCTCTTTTTTTCATACACTCCAGCCTAACGAAATAACTCAGAAAAGACAATCCACAGGCATGATTGCGTTTGTAAGGCTACAAAAGGGTCACCTTACAGCTGTGCTGTTATGGAAGCAGGGATTGTAGGAATGTGTGTATCTGAAGCTCTCCTTCAGAGTAATTGGTTTCAGTGGTCCATTTTCTCTCTCTGAAACCTGGTGCATCCACAAAAGCGGGGGAGAGCAGTGGGCGTCACCTGGGAATGTCTCCTGGGAAGCTCTTTGGAGAGTGCCCATTCAGTGGTCCTGCAGAAAGTAAAAGGGGAGATGAGTGTGCTGTGACAGTAAGTCCTAGATCCTTTGCAGTGGTTGTGGGAGTGCAACGTGGGCAATGTCAGCAAGGGTTTATCAGTTCTTTCCAAGCTGTTTATCATTTCCTTTCTGACGGATTAGTAAGTTCTGAAATAACACTCAAGTGAGACCTAATTCAAATGTAAAAAAGGTGTAGCACTCAATTCAAAACAAAGGAATTAGCAAAGAAATAAGAAACAAACAAACAAAAAAAAAAGAAGAAATTGCTAAACTTGGGAAAGAACTTCCTTGTTTGAGTTTATGCTGAATTAAGAAAATATAACAGGTTTAGCATTTGTGGCAGGCTTTAATTTCAACCTCTGAGCAGCAGACTTAACTTCTTGTGATGTGGGAGGATATTACAGTTTTCAGTTTCATTCCATAAGTATTGCCATTTGTGCCAAACATTTAATAGTTTTACGCTGTGGACTGTCGTCCACCAGGAGCTGATATCACCTAAGACTTTTTAGAGCCATCTAATAGAAAGATATGTATTCATTCTGATTAGCCCAGGATTTGAACGAGGGTCCCAGAAGAGATATATAAGCCTCTTAAATGCATAGAACTTCTAAGGATATGGGTTTAACTGTCTCCCCCTGTGGTAAATAAGCTGTGACAGCTCTATCAGGGGGGAAAATGGCAAATAAAATTACCACATTATTTTCCTGTGAATATTTTCGGAGGACTAATCTGTTTTGCCTCTTTACCTAATAGAAGTCTGTTGAGTTACATGCAGACATTTAATTGAAGGAAACACATAGAAATCCTCAAACAAACAAAGTGCAGGCATGCAACAGTGGAAAAAAAGAAGAGGTCCAAATCTAAGCATTTGTTACACTCCTTGCTCTGCAGAAACTGTGTGCTGCATTTGAGGTTTAGCTGATGAAGATTTTTGCAGCATGAATTTAAGAGCTGCTGCAATACAGATGTGATGTTTGCGATAGTTGTATTGCAGCAAGGGAAAGACCTACCCCTGGCACTGACACCAAGATACCAGGTTTGGGAGCTCTCTCCCCTAGGACTGGAGAGTTCCTTTCATATTTTTCTTTTCCTCTTTATCAGCTATATAATGCCTGACAGTTTTAACTATAAATTCATCTATTCAGATGAACACACTGTCAGCTGTCAGCATATGACTAAGCTGAAGTCAGGTTGACTCTTGGGCAGGAGTAAGAGATATATTCCTAAGGAGTATTTTCTTCCATTTCTGGAAAGAGATTTCGAATCTCAAAATGAAGGAATTTTAAAGCCTCATTTTTTAATTTGATTAGTGCCTTTCAGGTGACTATTTTTCTGTTGCTTTGTTCTGAAACATATCATTGCAGTTCCTTTATTTTGCCTTTTGTTTAGTGAGTTAAAAATGAAGAAGTCTCCATATTCTATGCTGAACGCAAAGGTAATAGTAAAAGTGGAACAGAATTGGTTTGTCCATTGGTCTAATTTTATAGAGTATAATAGATTTTCCATTTTTTATAGTCAGTATACTTATAGTATGCAGTGGGTCAGTTAAAATTAAAGGTCAGGTATCTTTTGCAAATCTTCTTTGATCGGTAAATAAAGAAAAATTATAGGGGATGCCAAGTAATCATCTCATTAATGTAGCACTAAAGCTGTTTTTTGTGAGATTTTGAGAAATCTGAATTTGCAGGGATGATTTTTGAGACAGTTCACTAAGAGATGGCTGGAACCACGGCATTAAAATGCATTAATAGCAAAAATGCTGTACAAAGTATGTATTTTGTGAACACATGTGAAAAATGCTAAGAATTATTTAGCAACTGGAAAGCCTGTTCACAAAATGTGTTTGATTTATTGCTGTATACACCACAGATCCGTATCACATATTCTTGCATTATTTTATTCAAAAACTTGTATGAACCATGAGTTGGCATGTTGTAGAATACTGAAAAGGCATTAATCAACCCAAATAAACAAGTACATAGATCTATCTAACAACTATGAAGTAGTTAATAAATTTTTAGCAATTTTATTACAGAAAAGAGGTCTAAAAGAGTAGTGCTTAATTATCTGGACTCCTCTGTGCTGGGCTCTCTTTTGATTGTATTAATGAAGCAGCTGGCCCATTGTTTCTCTTTAATTCCTCTATTGTTTTAAGAATATGTCACAGCTCTTTATTCTTTTATCAGGTGCTGTGCAGGAGGATTCACACAATAACTCATATTCCTACTGTATTTGCCAATGCACAAAGAAACCTCCAAAGCATTTTTCAAAGAAGGGGCACACATAATTTATAAGTTCTGTTCCTTGTACCACTCTGCTGTCAAAAATTTCAACAGTATTGGATTTGAATGAATTATAATTTTTTTATTAAACAATGTGTCTGCATATAGATATATGTACTTCGTTCATGTCAAAAATTAGAGATCTACCCAGTAACTTGTGCCTACTGAAATGGCATTCATTGTGCTGTCGTCACAACCCAATGCATGAGAAGCAGGAAGAACCCAAATATGAAGATCCCATCCTATTCTGATATGCAAATTCTCCTTAAATTCTCCTGTGCAACAAAGGAGGAAAAATAATAAATTAACTCCAACCCCCATTACCATTACTTAAAAGCACCATTTTTTACAAATTGGAATAATTCATTAGGATAGGAAGGTCTAATTCAGTTTACAGTGCCTGGAAGTTGCTAAGAGTAACAGTCTGTTGTTTAAATAAATTCTGATAGTCTTTTGACCCTTCTTGCAAAAAGATGTGTGTACAGGAAATGGGCTATTATGTTTTTGCAGTAATGCAGTCAAATCCAGTAAGCACAAATTTTACTACATGAAAGTAGTACTTCTGAATTAACTGGCATTGAATATTTGTTTTAATAGAAATTGCCATTGATTTCCTAAACTTCTATGAAAGATGCATGCCGTTTCTGGGTCAAAAAAACTAGACTCAGATGTTTCAGCTAGGAAAACCAACTGATATGAAAGACAGGAAAACTGGGGTTGCCTTTGAATACATGTTTATACATCATCATGCTTCTTTATCTGTGAAACAGCTGTAGTCAATGGAAGTACTGGTTTTAGCTACTTGCTTTCTAAAGTCACTTTTCCTAAAAGCAATGGTATGAATCAAGAGGCTCTATGGTTTCATCCATTTTGAAGGTCTTTTCTTTCAGTGGAGTTAGGTGAGTCTGTCCTTGTATACATATTTTTTTCAGACTGTGATCCACAGATTCCAAATGACCATTCTTTAAGATTTGCAAAGCATAGGTGAAAAAAAAAAAAAAAAACAAACCAAACAGGCCACCATCTGTAGCTTACTGTGAAGGTTTCCATGTCTTCCCTGAAAGTGGTATAGGGTTCTGAGAATCGAAATGGGTGAAAGGCCATTGCCTTAGTTAAATTTTCAGAGCAAATAGTTAATTCCAAATATCATAATAGAAGTTGCTTTGTTTAAAAAAAAAAAAAATAAGGGCTGTTAAAAAAAAAGTAAGGGGTTTTTTTTCTATTTTAGGTGTCTGTCCTACATAAAGTTTTGTATTCGCATGCATATCTATCACCACATTACTCCTTATTCTGAATACAGAAGATAGAGTATTATTGCATCTAAATATGATTTAATTGGTTCAATTTACTATATATTTTTTATACTAAGTGTGATTCCATATCTTGATGAGTCCAGATGTAGTTACGCTTCTGGTTTACAGTATCCCATTGCTTGCATTTTATTATTTTTACAAAGCAAATGTCTATCAATCACAGAGATAAATTAGAAAAAATTGTGCAAACCTGACACATTGCTAAGATTTTTTCAGCATGCTATGTAATTATTAACCTGATTTTTTGCCATTGAGGGAAGCCATGAATTACAGATAGCATGGATGAAGTTAAATGCTTTTATATTAGATAAATTTTCTTATACAGTATTCTATATGTATGGCCATACAATATAATTGAAGCTTTGTCAGCCCTGTAGCCTAGCAACAGATAATACTGTTAGGTTACTGAATTGCTCCTGGTTGACAAGTAGGGAGTATTTTTGTGTTTATCATGTTTGCTAATGATGGGATCCTTTCCAAAAGGCTTGTCTTAATCTTAATTAGAGTTTATCAGCAGAGGTCTGCATGACATTGTGCAGACACTGATTTCATAAATAATAAAAAGTGCAAGTGAAAAATTTGGCAGGAGAAGAAGATATTTAAGACCACTGATTCTTATAAGAGCAGCATGAATTTCCAAAATGTAATCAAGTTTGAACTGTGACTCTATTCTTTATTATCGAAACTTGCAGTACACTCCACTCCAGTTTTGACAGCAATTATGAGTATGATTTATAAGCTTCCTGTTAGGAACCAGATCTGTTTGCACAAGAATCTTGATCATAAACATTACAAAGAACAGTAAGTCCACAGTTTTTCAGGGACATCAGGACCTTATTCTGTCATTTTCATAGAGAGTTGGAGGTTTTTTTTTGGTTTGGGGGGGGGGTTGGGTGCTTTTTTGTGGGTTTTTTTGTTGTTGTTAGGCTTGGTTGGTTGGTTGGTTGGTTGGTTGGTTGGTTGGTTGGTTTTTTATTTAAGGGTGTTGGTGTTTTTTTCAAGCAGCAGAAATATTTGCAGTGAAAGATGTAGACAAAGAAGAGAACCCTGAAATAACCTTTCTATTTGGTGGAAGTTCTGAAGGTATCAGATAACTGCTTCAGTGCCTGATGTCATTTGGTAAAGAACTCACACCAATACAATTGGAATGTAATTTTTTGCTCTGGTTTGCGCAACATGATATTCTTTAACTTTCTCATCTTTCAGTGTTTAAATAAATGAGTATTTTTAATTCCTTGCAATATGAACTAGAAAAAGAGTTCGAATAAATGCATACCATTTACAGAGATCTTCTTACCCCACCACATAAAACCACTAAAACCCCTTTCAGTATAAATGATGTGTGTCTACCCTTGCGTCCTACACACAGGCATCCAACCCTTCCCTTCCTATTGCCTCTGATGGGCAATGTGATTTGTCCTGAGATAAGAACACCAGGTGGGAATTGCCCTAAGACCAGAACACTAGGTGGGAATTGCAGAAGGAACTGCCTGGATTGCTTGCATAATGAACGCATTCCAGAGAGGGGGGAGCTGTGATGATTGTGATTGACTTTGGTACACTGCGGCCTTCAAAAGGGTATAAAATACTGATGGAGACTGGGCCAGCTGGGCAAACTGGTGTCCCAAGGTTGCAGGCAACTTCCAAATGGATTCCCCCCACCCTACCCCGCCCTCGGCAGGGACTCCTGCAGGGTATGTCCAGCCCGAAGATGGGGAACGGTCAGTTTTGTACCGGTGAGTAAAACCACTAAGACTCAGTCACATAGAGAGATAAAATCCTAAAGTAGTTAAATGGGTGCTTTGTTGCTTTTAAATTGTGCATTCTGTTAAGCCAAAGGTTGTAAATTAATCTGTTTGTTTTATAACCCTTTAGATTTGCTTGTACTATATACTGCATTGACAATATTTAGATAATGTATTATCAATAAATCGAATCATAATCATCCACATAGTGTCATACTTCTTGCACCTGACTGAGAGCCTTCCCTCTACTACTGTGCCACAATGGATGACCAGTGTACTCATTATGGGCAAGAAGAGGCCCAGAATCACTGCTGTCTTGCCTTCTAACCAAATCGTATAATCATGACTATTTCAGAGGCACTGTCAGTCACTCATCTCTATTAGAACTTACCTGATTGTTGATCCTTTCTCTTCTGATGCCTGTGTCTGTTTTAGGATCGAAACACTTGGCCTGGTAAAACTTCAGTAGAACAATTTCACTCTTATAGGCTTTTTCTAACAAAAGGAACATTTTTGGTTAAAAAAATCTAACCAGTTTAGTGAGAACTTCATCTTATATAAATAACAGTCCTTTACGTTTCTTTCTGAAATCTTCATGTTTTTGCAAATATTTCCTGCAAACATCTTTCTACCTCCTTCTCATCACCACAGGTATTTGGCTAAGGCTTCCATATTATCATTTTGAAAACCTGTTGTTAACACTACCCATTGCTTTATGAAAAGCTGTTGTGCTCCTGAGAAATTGCTGTATATGTCAGTTTTGTCTTAGCCTGTAGGAAGCAAGAAGTTTTTTCCTGTTTTGTAGCAGCCACCTGTAAGGAAGCCCTTATCTCTGACAAAGGTGTCTGGACAGCATAGTAATTCAAATGATAGTCATGACTGGAACTTCCTATTAAATTTAGAAGCCTCTGCTGGATACTCTGCACTTGACTGACTTGTACTCTTTTTCCTTGACTGTGCAGTAGAAGGCTCAAGAAGACTTCTCTTCCACAGTCTTTCCTTTTTGCATTGAAGGTCAGGGGAGTAAAGTCATTTACATCAATAAAGTCATTTACATTACATCAAGACAGCGGCCCTTGCCTTAACCTGTGCAGGCAAACATAGAAGGGGACAAGTGGTGACTGCACCATGCCCTGTCCCTGTCGTTGACTTTTGCTGCAAAGGTGTTCTGCTTCATTTCCAGTAACTGGAAGAACACATAATTTGGGAGTTTGTCTGGGGATCTAACTCAACACAACATCATGTGCTGATGAAAACATGGGCATGTATGTCATGATCACTTAAATGCCTTATTTCCTATAGAATGGGATGAGAGAAAACGAAATAACAATGTACTTCTTAGGTTTGAATCCTGCTGGGCTGAAGGTTTGTACTCATAGAGTGGATTTCACTTCTGTAGTTTCTAATTACCTTTGTTAAGCCAAGCTGGAGACTGTTGTGCTTCCAAAACTGTCACACATTCCACCCAGCTGTGCCTGCCGTAGGTGTGACAGTCTGCAGGAGATGGGTGGATCAGGCAGCCGGGGTCACTGCTAGCTTCAGCTGTCTGAGTTTAATCTGCTGCTGGACATGAATCAACACCCTGAGGAGCTCTAACACCAGGAGACTGAGTCAGCCTTTTAGCTGATCCAGACTGATTGCAGCTGGAGACCTTTTTTCACTCTTTTTTTGGAGACTGAGTTTGTTTTTTTCCCCCAAGGGTACAGGATGTCGAGATGTTTGCCGGGATAAAGTCTCAGATTTGCACCATTTAATGCTGTAATGTTGGAGGCTAATAAACCTTAGTATTCTTTGGTCCCCTCACATTAAATTTTTTGTAAACTTTGGAGCACCTTCAACTGCTGTATTACTGAAGGGTGGATACAAAGACACTTTTCTGCTTTGAAACTTCTACACCACTTTGAGGTTTAGAGCTTAGCGTATTTTACCACTGAAACACACTGTTACTGATGCTGTTTTGTTTGCTCATCTTTGAAAGCTAATAGACTGGTTTAATTAATTGTCCAAGATTTCTCTAAAACAATGTCCTAATTCTTCCATTTAGCTGTGGCATATCATACACTGTTGTTATCTCCTCTACCAGATTTTTGCAACAAGTTGTTTTAAAACTATAATCTCATTGAGGGGAAAAAAATGAAGTGCAGTTGAAAAGGCAGTTATGCCGAAAGATAAACACAGCAATATTACTTATCAAAACGACTACAGTTTTTGCTTGCCTAATGAATGCAACATATAGCTTTTTCTATATATACAAAACCCAAGGAAAAAAAAAAAAAAGCTTTATAACATATAAAGTATGCAACATTATTTCAGGCATAACTGTATTGGATATGCATCTAGGCCTGAGAGTGTAGATAACACAATATAAGTGCTTTGCCTGTCTAAACATGTTAAATAAATGAGCATTCACTATCGCATTCAAATACATTAGTAGATGTACTCGCATAGTTAATTTTCTTTTTAATGCACTACACGTGACATTTGCTATAGTGTATCTTACTGTTTGATGAAAATTCTTCTACTTCCCCCCTCCCCCCCTTTAAACAGACCTTTATTTGAATAAGCCTTTATGGAACAGATCTTTGGCATATCTTCTTTTCAGGAAGTTCAGTCAGTGTAAGCAGAGATAAAGCAGTCATGTTACGAAGAATATTACATAAGGGAAGATTTTTTAGAGAAAGAGGGTGACAAACATAAGGGAGGGGGAAAACGCCCTTAAGAGGAAATCTGATTTCTTTCTTGCAGCTGTTTGGTTTTATTGAGCTGTGATTTGCTATTCAAAATAAAGTGAACTTGGAGTTATGAAAAAATATACAGGAAGTTTGGTGAAAATAATGATGAGAAAAGTGCTGTATAAATTATTTTCACCTATATCTTGATTCTTGCATTGCTGGCTCTTTAGGAGACAAAATGAAAAAATCAAATTATATGCATGATGCAAATAGTTAGGAAAACTGTCCCCAAACTGTTATCTTTATAAGTGAAAATTCCTATACTGATAGAAGGAAGACACTAAAAGTAAAAATTATATGCCTCTTTACCTTGAATAAGCCATTCAAATTAAAAAAAAAAAAAAAAAAAAAAAAAAAAAAAAAAAAAAAAAAAAAAAAAAAAAAAAAAAAAAAAAAAAAAAGGAGCATGAAGATATGGCACTGCTGTTTTAAGTTCTGGCATCTGATACCATCAATTAAATCTTTCTGCTTTTATGTTTCCTGTAGGAGGGCAGCTTTGGTGTACCACAACCAAGGCCATCTCAGAGGGTGAAGAGCTGATTGCCTTTGTTGTAGATTTTGACTCAAGGCTGCAAGCTGCCAGTCAGATGACTCTCACAGAAGGCATGTATCCCGCACGCCTGCTGGACTCCATACAATTGCTCCCTCAACAAGCTGCAATGGCATCTATTTTGCCTACAGCTATTGTGAACAGTAAGTGATGAATACTATTCTCTGGCGGTTTTTTAGAACAGCAGTACTTTAAGGCACATATGAAGAGCTAATCAGCAATATCGAATTCAAGACCACAGAAACCACACCACAGCTCAAAGCGTGCTTTTTTTCCCCCATCATCTCAGATGAACTCGCAGCTGTAAAAGGAGCAAGTACAGCAGTCTGGCAAGAACCTCACCCAGAGTACCCGACCTGCCCTCGTGTGGACGTTCTGTGATCTGCTGCCAGAGGCAATAGGATGAGAAACTGTTCAAGTAGATAAGATACGTCAGCTAGCTCTCAAAGTCCAGCCTCTGGTGCTGAAGGAAGCTTGTTGCTTACAGCTGCAGCTTCTGGTAATAATTCATGATACTCAGTGGTAGAAAAGAAACACATCTCTTCAGTGGCTATTTTAAAATGCAGCAGAGATCATGCCTTATTTCAGTGGCTATCCAAAAATGTTTTTACGTCCTCTGGTCATCAATACAGTGTTCAATTGAGTGCTGTCCTTAGAGAGGAGGGACATAAATGTTCCTGAACTGGGAAAATTCAGCTTGAATTAAATTTTATATCTTTAGGTTTTTCTTATTACTGCTTTTTACTTTTATACAACCCTAGTTCCTTCCTCATTCTCCTTTCTAAATACTTTTCAAATATATAGGCTGCTACCATGATCCTCACCAGTCATTGCCTATACTTATTGCACATTCTTACCTCTCAGCACTTTGCAAGTCTGTTCATTTAGACTCCATGTTGGATCACTTCTCTGTGCTTCCTGTGGTTTCTAAGTACTATAATTAGTTATAGTTAACTACACAGTATTTCGGGTGTGAAATGCACATGCAAGCACATGGACTGCCACTCAGGCTCACACGTAATAACACTGAGTCTTGAACAGTCACTACACCTCGAAGCTCTTCAGACAGGACTAGTTAAAATATCCATGGTAATGGATATTACCATGTTTTTCTTATGTTGTTGTTGTTTGTTTTTTTGTAAGTGCTTATTTTCTGGGTAAAAAATTCTGATAGCTACACATTTATTGTTAGCCTATTTTAAAAGTTAAACCTTTCAATGTCCAAATCATCTGAGTCCTCCCTTCCAGAGAGTGAGTTACAGCAACCTCATGCCCCTTTGGCTAAGCGAATTCATTTTTACTCCAGTAGTGGGGCAGCTGTGAGCTAATACACCTGTTCACAGAACCAGCAATTAGCATTGTAGAGGACCTTCCCAAAAGAAAGTGCCAGAAGCACCTAAAATGACATGACGTTACCAAAGGTAGGGCAGACCTGTGTTTATAGTCAACAGTTGCAAGGGAGCCACTGGAATGAGTTACCTTGCCTGAAGGGCAAAGACTCATGCACAGCTTGTTTCCGCTAAGGATGATTTCTTGCTTAAATCTACAAGGCCAACTCTGGTCTTTGGCAGAGTGGTCAGATTTCTACAGCATCACATTTCTGGAAACACCTTTGCTGTCAGCACTACCTTTCACAGAGCCCTGGAAAGCCACACTGAACATTGCTAAGTCTAAGTTTATGATCCTTCAGGTCTTTCTATACAGATTTAGCAGCAACTCAGTAATCTCTGTATTCTTGACTCCAGGAGAATGCTTAAATAACAAGTCTCACTTCTCAGAACTTTCCACTCTGCTTCCAACTCTGCCTCTGACCAGATGGGGCTGCTTTCACATCTCACTGTTGAATTGGTAAAATTCAGTTTCAAAACATCAGTTTTGAAGTCTTAAACAAGATGCAAGTCCAGTAATATGCTGAATGCACCTCTAGATTTGTAATGAGACATGTCTTAACATACTTTCTCTAGATCTCTGAAAAAAAAGTCAGTTTCTAGAAAAAGTAGGTGTTTCCTAGCATTTTCTAGTGAAAAAAACCCACCAAAATTAGAATATCACCTTTGGCTCATTCAGCTTGAACTTGAGTGTTTCATTTCCTGAATTGATCTATTTAAATATTTGGAAAATATCCATTGAAACAAATTGAAATATTTTGCTTTTAAATAATTAAAACATTAGCTTCAAGTAGCCTTTATCTATTTTGCGTTATTTTACAGGACTAATTAGTTTCAGATCCCATCCCTATATATTGTTCTTCCTGAAATTCCATCCTCTTACTGTGAAAAACTCCTCAAATGCATTTGGTCTGCTTGGCATATAATGGCAGTCACATATTCACCATGTGTAACTGCAGCTGCAGACTGTCCATGCCATCTAGCCAATAGGAAATAAAGATGGCTAGAAGTCAAATTCATTAAGATAATCAGAAAGTTCAATACTGCAACGGAATGCAGTTAAATGAATTCAAATAGGACTTGTTGACCATATCAGAATTTCCTATTACTACTTTTGGACTTTCTCTTCTGTGGAAACCTCATTGGTTCAACTTTTTTAAACCATTTAAAGCCAAAAGCAAATGTTGAAATGTCAGCTTTAACACTAGGTGGACATTTTAAATGATGCAAGCTACATTGGTAATGTTTTAATAGTGGTCTATATTGGAATACTAACTGGTCCATTAAGTGGTTGTGTCTTAAATCCATGCACAATTATTCAGTGGCAAAGGGAAAAATAGAAACTGGTAGTGGTATAAATACTTTCTGCAAATTTATGAGCAAAAAAATAGACAAGTATTAGCAATGCAGTCAGAGAAGCAAACTAAGCAATGTAAACTTTGGCTGCATTTGTAAATATTTGGCAAATAAAAGATTCATCCATTTCAGTGGGTTGGAGTCTTCAACTTTCTTTACCCAAAGGAATTGGATTTAGAGAGTTGTCCTATACACTTCAACATTTGATATTAAACATAAATTGTCACAAATTATAATGAATTACGTCATCAGGTACACATGCCATGTTTTCAGAACAACCAGCTATTCTTCAAGACTATTAATTACAATCTTTAGAAGTTTCTTGCATTCTGAAGTTGGGGGAGTTTTGATGTAGACCAAGATGTGTATTGATGTCGACTGCAGTTGCCTGATCGTGAAGTCAGCTGTCACTGTCTGGATTCACTCTAAATTTTATGTCAAAAACGGGTGAGAAATGTCCTGACCAGATGCAGAGAATTATGCTAGGCCTATGGCAACACCTGTAATGTACCTGTGAATGGCCAAGTGTTGACTGACTTAAGCCAAAAGTACAGAAGGGACTGTTCTTGTGATTTAACTATAAACAAGTTCTAATGCTCAAGTGTGGACCCTGTCACAGTTTAATTTACTCATGTAGATGTGCCCAAAAAGGGCAGGGATTTTGTCTTGTTCTTACTGATAGGATGGAAGGTTCAGCTTTCAGAAAGGTCAAACGTGCCTTTTGTCCTTATAAGACAGATACATGATGTACTGTAAAGGTGTTTTCTGACAGGATATTAGCAACCAAATATCTGTCCACTTGGTGGAAATACACCATATGCATTATTATTATTATTATTATTATCAGATCAACAGGATCTTACAGTAATAACTGCATAAGCATTCTGAAAATACATGTTCTTCGGAATGATCTGCAGATAGCACCCAAAAATTCCAAGGCCCAGAGCTGAAAAGACTTGTGCACACAGGAAAAAAAAAAAACACAATTGAAAAGTGTCCCCTACTGAGTAGTCATGTATTGAAAACACAGCTTAGTTATTGAATTAGTACTGTATGTTCCCAACAAACATCTAATTTAATTCCATTTTTTAAAATAATTATGTGCCAAACCCTTTTCTTTATGCAACTATTTTTAAAATATTCTTTTGAAACAAACAATTGTCTCACACATTAAGTCTCTCATCTGCAAGGGACATTTTAATAAACCCATGCTTCTGCTTCCAATATTTTATTAAATAAATATGTGTTTAATGGGGAAGGGGGGTGAACTATAGTACTTGGTTGGCACCAAGTGCACCGTGGCTAATCTACACCTGCATATATTTACTTGTAGAGGACATATTCCCTTGCAAATCCTGTGGCATTTGGTACCGAAGTGAGCGGAACCTGCAGGCCCATCTCATGTATTACTGCAGTGGGAGGCAAAGAGAGGGGCCACAACTGTCAGAGGAGAGTGAAGACAGTGCTCAGCAGATATCCAGTGTCTGCCCCTTTCCACAGTGCACCAAAAGTTTTTCGAATGCAAGAGCTCTGGAAATGCACCTAAATTCTCACAGTGGTAAGTACCCTGTATCTTCATGGACCGTCTTCTAGATTTAGCTATTTGAAAAGTTATTCACTGTAGACATTCAGTGGATCAATGTCTCTCCAAACATATGCAAACATTGCATGTAGATACTACCAAAATGTCAACAGTTTCTGACCTATGTCTTACACCAAACACCTCTCCAAGGTAACTAGAGTAATTTCTATTATCTACTAATCCTAATCTGAATACTGTCTCTCTCTTAATATGTGTATACACAGGTACAGGCAGCATTTCTTTACTGGTGAAGGCATGATCAAGAATTCAGACACAATCAATTACTTTGGGATTCTGTCTACCAGACATGAGTTGGCTAGAGTACAGTCTCCACCTGCCCTATTGTGATGCTCAGGAGGGAAATACACACAATCAGAGAGCAAGACATTTTGAAGTAGGATCTTAGTGTCCAAGAGTAGACTTCTTAGCCAGAAGGCTTTAAGACCACGGTCCAAAACTCTGTGCTTTTACCGGGACACTTGTTTCATAAAAAACTTCTTGTTTGATAACCATATTCTTTTCTCTTCTAATAAGTATAATATGGCGATAGTATTTCAGAATCACAGAAACAAAGGATCACAGGATTGCTTAGATTGGAAAAGACCTCTGAGATCATGAAGGCCATCTGTTAAGCCAGCACTGCCAAGTCCATCACTAAACTATGCCCCTAAGCACCGCATCAGCAGATCAGTGTGGATGACCAATTTTAAATTGAATTAAGGCTGCAAACACAAGTGAGTTTGCAGGACATTCTTCACTGGAGTTTTCAGCAGCAGAGAAAACCTAAAAATAAGAAAGACTGCAGTGTCAGTGTGTGGCGTGTTGGCTTTCTGGTGTACAGAGCTGTGTCTGGAAAGATGCAAGGGCTTTACAGGTGTCCCTAATCCTCCTGGTAAATGAATGGAGTCTAAAGGACACTAATGAGTGCTTTAGTCATAGAAGAAAGCCTTATTCAGCTGCTGTGTAAAAGCTCCTGGGGCGTTGGGAATCTATTCTGTGGATTTGGTGAAGTGAAAAACATTCCTCTGATACTTGGGCAGCAATTGCAAATCCAGAAGGCATCATATTGCCTTGGAGGTGTTTGTTACCTCCCAGAGCAGGACTAGAAGGGTGCTGAGTGAAAGCTTCTTTATACTGACAACACAGACAACCCTTCAGTTAGAGGTCAACAAGCCATTCAGTTAGAGGTCAGATTTTTTTGTGCTTCAGATCTTAACTTTGAATATCAGGCTATTGCCATTTTCTGTCTGTTGCCTAGCAAATATTTCACTGTTCAGTGAACCAGCAAAACCATTGGCTACAGCAGCTTCAACAAGAGTAGGTGAATGCAGCCCAACATGTCTTACAGCCTAGTAATTATAACCTGGTACTCTGAGAAGATAACAGAATAATTTCTCCCCAAGCAGAGGAAAACTCTGAAATCCTAGCCATTGTGCAAAAGATTTGCTTCAGCTATTTGCATTCAGTGACATACCATTGGCTTAGGTGTCCAGGGTTTAGAGCTATGAGCTGTGAACGACCCTGTCTGCTTGTAATCTAGAGATAAGCATCAGTGTAGGTATCTCTTAGAACAGAGGCTGGACCTCAGGCTGTTCCCTTTCTTTTTAGTCGTAAACCAGTCTGCTCAATCATTCTTTCTTTCAGATCCTGTCAGTCTTAATTTTTCTATACAGATTATCACACCTTTTGCATCCCTTTTCCAAATGCCCTGTAACCTTTGGAAGCCCTGAGTTCTCTTCAACTTCTGTTACTGGTCCCGCTGGAAGCTCTAGTGGATGCGCACCACTGGAACAGGGAGCCCTGACTCAAAATGCAAAATCCATTGACATCCTGCTCTCACTGTACCACATGATGGGGAAGCATATGAAGCACCATCTTGTGGCAGTGGAGGAGCTAAAGCCTTGTAAAGCCTCCTTGGGAAGAAGTGCCTGATGGAAGCAAGCACTGATAAAAATGCTCTGTATCGCCTTGGTTCTCTTCTGGCCTCTGCAGCCAAGATCAGGCCAAATTTCAAATGTCATTCACAACCTGGGGAATCACTGATGCTAGGGGAAAAGGGAGGACCTCCAGATACGACAGAGTGACTTCCCACAGAGTGAGCTGCAGTATTCTTACAGTTTTATTTTGACCAACTACCACCAACCTAATTTATGTAACTAAGGTGTGGTATATGTGTTGATGTGTAGGCAGAGCAAATACTCATTTTTAATTCTATCATCCCTACCAATATTTTTTCATGTTTTATTTTCTAAAAGGTAACCAGAATCCTTGTTGTTGCAGTAAAGAAATTTAGTCTTATCTCTTTTTAAAGCATTTTCTGTTTCACAATTTCATGAAATATGGGGGGTTTTGTTTAATCAGTGGCTGTAAGATGGCTTTGAATGTACTGATATTGATGGGGAAAGTGGTAGTGATTACATGAGGAAAAGGTGTTGTATTATAGCAGTAGTTGCCAATGGCCATTATATGTGGTAGATAAAGATGTCAGTGAAGCTGTGTCTTACTGCTCCTCCTCCCTTCACAATGAACACAATTTATCAGTCCTTTCTGATGATGATAGATCTGTAGCCTGTTCCCACACTACAACCAACCCATGCAAGCAAAAAGCTCAGCATCAATAATGCTCAAAATGCTACTTCTATGTTGTCTGTGGCTTTCAGGTACTCTTGAGGGCTGTACCTCAAGCCGTATTACAACCTTGAACCTCTTGACCTTGATGTGCTTTCTGTGCATTCAAAATTTCCAGTGACTGTGTATGGGGAACATTATGTTTCCTTTTAGTTGTAACTGTAATTTCGAAGACTTTTTCATTTACAATAAGTTCAGTCTATTTTTATCTTTTCACTTGTTCTTTCCCTTCAGTTCTGCTGAATGCATGCAAATACTAAGGCTCTCCAAAGCAGAGCAGAAGTCTGGGAATAACCTCTAGCAGTTTGAGGAAAGACCAATTCAAGTACTTTCAGGGTGACTAATGCCATCTCATCAGAAGAAAATCAGTAATTCTCACTGTGTTTGTACCTTTTGTGCAATTGATTCTCCAATACTCCTCATGAGAGACAAAATGGTCACTTTATTTTGTATTTTACTTGTCTTTTCTATAGGAGTGAAAATGGAGGAATTTCTCCCGCCCGGTGCTAGTCTTAAATGCACAGTTTGTACTTACACTGCAGACTCAGTGATTAACTTTCATCAGCACCTGTTCTCACATCTTACTCAAGCTGCCTTTAGATGCAATCACTGCCATTTTGGCTTCCAAACTCAGAGGGAGCTACTGCAGCACCAAGAGTTGCATGTCTCTGGCAACAAAATCCAGAGAGAAAGTGACATTGAACACTCTCCAAGTGGAAATGAAGAAGGTTTACAGCCAGCAACGGACCTGTTGAGCAGAAATGATGTTCCCCAGAGCCAAAAGACCATGCAGACTAAAGATGCAAGTTCTGATACAGAGCTTGATAAATGTGAAAAAAAGGCTCCACTTTTCCTTCCAAACCAGAGGCCAGAAACACAACCTGCAGCAAACAAGCAGAGTTTTTCATATACTAAAATAAAATCTGAACCATCCAGTCCAAGACTTGCTTCATCACCTGTTCAGCCTAATATTGGCCCTTCTTTCCCAATGGGACCTTTTCTTTCCCAGTTTGCTTTTCCCCAAGACATCACTGTGGTTCCTCAGGCTTCAGAGATATTAGCCAAAATGTCAGAACTGGTCCATCGAAGGCTGAGGCATGGAAGTAGCAATTATCCTCCTGTAATTTACAGTCCTCTGATGCCTAAAGGGGCTACATGTTTTGAGTGCAACATAACATTCAATAATTTGGACAACTACTTGGTTCACAAAAAGCACTACTGCAGCAGCCGATGGCAGCAGATGGCAAAGTCACCAGATTTTTCCAGTGTTCCAGAAAAAATGCCAGAAGCTGTAAGTCCCAGTAATGGTCAAAGCTCTATAAACATTCTGAATACAGCTCCTCACACATCAGATCCAGAGAATCAACTTCTGCAGACGTCTTGCATAAACTCTTCCAGTGTTTTAGATTTGATTGGGCCAAACAATAAAAGTCACGAAAAAGACTTTACTGCACAACCCAAGAAGTTGTCAACTGCAAGCAATAGTGATGAGAAGATAAACGGAAAACCTTCTGATGTGAAAAATCCCAATGCTCCTTTAGTAGAGGGTGAGAGTGACCCTAACAAGACCACATGTGAAGCTTGTAATATTACCTTCAGCAGACATGAAACCTACATGGTCCACAAGCAGTATTACTGTGCTACTCGCCATGATCCCCCACTGAAGAGGTCCGCTTCCAACAAAGTGCCTGCCATGCAGAGAACAATGCGTACTCGGAAGCGAAGGAAGATGTATGAGATGTGCCTGCCAGAGCAAGAGCAAAGGCCACCGCTAGTTCAACAGCGATTTCTAGAAGTGGCTAATCTTGGCAATCCTTGTACGTCTACTCAAGAGTCAACAGAGGGCCTTGGAGATTGTTACCATCCACGATGTGATATCTTTCCAGGAATAGTCTCAAAACATCTGGAAACATCACTGTCTATTAACAAGTGTGTTCCAGTTTCAAAGTGTGATACTCCGCACTCCACCGTATCTTGCTTGGAGATGGATGTGCCAATAGATCTCAGTAAAAAATGCTTACCCCCGTCGGAGAGGACATCCACTTCTCCCAAAAGGCTGCTGGACTACCATGAGTGCACTGTATGCAAGATCAGTTTTAACAAGGTAGAGAACTACCTGGCTCACAAGCAGAATTTTTGCCCTGTCACTGCCCATCAGCGCAGTGACCTGGGACAAATCGACAGTAAGGTGTTTCAAAACCCAGAAAGTGAAAGAAATAGCCCAGATGTCAGTTATGAGAGAAGCATAATCAAATGTGAGAAAAATGGAAACTCGAAACAGTCCTCTCCTAATGGAAACTTATTTTCCACACACTTAGCAACACTTCAAGGACTAAAAGTCTTTAGTGAAGCGGCCCAGCTTATTGCAACAAAAGAAGAAAACAAACATTTGTTTCTTCCACAATGCCTTTACCCTGGAGCAATAAAGAAAGCTAAAGGAGCAGATCAGCTTTCTCCATATTATGGAATAAAGCCAAGTGATTACATTTCTGGTTCTCTCGTCATTCATAATACTGATCTAGATCAAAGCACAAATACAGAAAGTGAATCTCCTAAAGGCCAGGCGCCTTCAAATGGATGTGCTGTGCAGAAGAAAGAATCTCTTCCGCTACTGCCGAAAAACCGAGGCATGGTAATAGTTAATGGGGGACTAAAACAGGAGGAAAGACCTGCCACTAACCCACAGCAAGAGAACATTTCCCAGAATCCACCACATGAAGATGGGCACAAGTCTCCTTCTTGGATCTCTGAGAACCCCTTAACTGCAAATGAAAATGTCTCTCCAGCAATTCCTACAGCAGAGGAACAGTTGTCTAGTATAGCTAAAGGTGTGAATGGCTCTACCCAGGCTCCAAGCAGTGGAAAGTACTGCCGACTGTGTGACATCCAGTTCAACAATCTTTCAAACTTTATAACTCATAAGAAGTTTTATTGCTCTTCACACGCAGCAGAACATGTCAAATGAAACAATCGGTCACCTTTGGTACCTATGTTTAGCATACTGTTCCATACAGTTTAAAGAAAGCTGTTTGAATTACATCTGGACAATCAGGAGATTTCACTATTGCTGAGTTGAAGACTTAAAGGTGTAATTTCATTACAGTCCATTAGTAAAGTGTATTATTGGTGCCATTTTCAAAAATATTAATTTATTTTACCAGCAGTATTCATAGCTGTAGTTATGTTATTTTTATTTAAAAACTTTATATTAAAGTCATTTGTAATGTTATTGTATAGTTATTGTGTAGCACATATGGTTTGCACTGTATAGTAGATTTTAAAGAAAATAGTCGCAAACAATACAGAAAAGCATTTTAGAAATAGCTTCAAAAGCACTTGTGTATCCTGATTTTTTTTCTTATATGCTGTTGCAGATATGTATGTGCTAAAATATAACTTGCAAAGAAGTTTCAACTATGCTGTGAAGTTCGCCTTAAAAATTTCAATTTTTTGAACAATTGGGCTCAGTTTGCACTTTATATTTTAGCAGATACATTACCTTAGTCATTAGGCTTTGCATTTGTATGTAGCGGTATGTTTCTGTCCACTTTCTTAATCTGAAACGTACGTTAAATGAAGATGGCATTTTCTTTCTTGTATAGTACTTGTATTTTCTTTCGCTGATGCATCTCTGTCTCAATTTTTAAACCTTTGCTGTTAAATGCAATACTTTATAAAGAATGAACAAAATTACTGGAAGCAGTATTGTAAGTAATGAGGTCATATCAATCAGTTTTATCTTTTGAAAGGCACAGTCCAAAACAAAACCTAAACTCAATGCTGCAATTATGAATCTAATTCATATATAAGATATATTTAAATATAAGAGTAGCAATACTGCAACTGGTGATCACAAAGATAATGTTCTACTTCTGATAGAAATAATTTCTCAACAAATGTTGTTACTATGCATGTATATGGATGGAATAAAATTCCAGATCATTGGAGAAGTTTGGCAGTAATTTCTTTAAACTTGTTTTATTCTCTTATTCAAGATGCATTTAGAGCTCACGAACTGTAACGAATATCTTAGGAACAGGCTAACGTTGCCTCCTCTTCAATGGAAGCAAAGTGTTCAAAGAGAAAATGAGTACAAAGGATGCCTCCACTTCCAGGGAGTCCCTGCTGAAAGGTCACTAGTGCAACTAAGTTTAAGACAACTTAGTGAACTAAAGGTTAAATGTGAGGGTCTGAAACCAGGAAGGCTGTTCTCTTTACTGATGCCAAGGAACCCTGGCAGTATCACTATGTCAAAATCAGTGGAACAATTCCCTTTCCTAACACCTCTGATATGATTCTTCTTGTGTTCAGTGTTCTTATATGAAAAAAAAATAGCATTCATTTAATAGAATAGCAGATTGCTCCACTATTTCAGTATAGAAATACAATTCAATAATTTATGTTATATTAAAATCTGAACTAAGGTAAAATTAATACCCTTCACTTGCAATTGTTCAGTCTCCTGTACACCATTTTAATAAAAAAATTGTTATTATAAAAGTGGCTTATTGATGCACTTTCATCCTACAAATTTGAAAGCAAAACTGTGACCCGAATAGTTACATAAACAGTTGTATTTATTTTAGTCCTGTATCAGCCAAAAAGCCAACTCAGAACAAACTACCTAAAAGGATGGTATTTCAGCTGAACAGCCAGTTGGAGACTAGCATAAGAGCACGCAATGCCATTGACTTTCAGCAACCCCATCTCTGCCTACTTTGTAACTGAAACTGTTCTTTTTCTTTTTTTGTAAGTTTAGGTACACATGATCCAGTAGCAAAAAGAAGAAACTCTTCAAAAAATATTATTAACAACCTTGCTGGATAACTGGGCCTTAAATACAGATCAAGAGTGCTTAAAATTGTGTTAATTGTCACGTGCAACAAAGATAACAAATGTATACATCAATTCTGTAGGCCCAAAATTGGTCCTATAACAACAAATATGTTGCGTAATAAGACTTGAGAAGGAGAAAAAGCATTACAATCATAGGGAGAATAAAATAGACAAATTGTTCATGATTCTCAATCAAATACTTGTTAGAAAATAGCACACCAGTATATCTAAGACTCCACAGTATTTTAGATAGATGGTACCTTTTGGCTTTTTTGGTGGCAAATGTTATTTTGAAGGTTATCCATTATGAAAAATGGTTTAAAAAAATAGGTAATTACATCTGGATTAAAATAACCTCATTCTGAGAGATTTACATGCATAGATGAAAACTTTTTAGGTGAAGCTGGTCAGAAAGCCACAGGTAGTGTAATTTACAATTGCTGGGCTCTGGGAGTCTGTATAGACTGTGAGAAAGTAAAGGAGAATATCAGGGTTGAAGGGAATACCTAGCTGAAAAGTGATGCCGAAAGGGAAAAGCCTTATCAAAAAACATTTCTGATCCAGAAATGCTGAGGGTACCTGATACATTCCAGAGGTAAATTAAAGCCTGCCATGCTGCATTATATTCTTCCCACTGGCTAGTCCAATTGCTTTCACACAACAGAATAATTCTGGTAGTGTTTTCTCTTTATAAATCACCTATTTGGTTAACTGGTCCCATTTTCACAAGTTAAAAACAAGTGCAACCTGTATATCTGTGGGCACAAAGTTGCTCAATTTTACACACATTTTATACATTTTACTCACTTCACAGGAACAACTGGCAAGCCTGACACATGCTAAACTCCAAAGTTGTCACACTCTGAAAGTAAAACTCTACATTAGCTAGGTGGGTAGCAGATACTGACATTTGATTTCTTCTACATTTGTTAAAAATATAAAAACATTTAATAGAAGAAGCTGCTCTTATAGATGGGCATGTTTTCCCATAATCTTTCCCATAATACACTGTTTTTAATTGTTTCTTTATTGTGCTAATTTTTCAATTTGTTCATGTAAAATAAAAGCATAAACACTCTGATCAGCCAGAAATCTCTCTCCTATCTCTTAAACCAGTTTGCACAACACTGCCCTAATCCTAATCAAGGTGGGGGCTTGAAGCACATCTGTTTAAATTATATTGTTTACAGGAATTAGCTACTTAAATCTGTTTTCTGATCAAGGGGGAGTTTTGTATTCTCTTTAGATTATATCTACATGTTTGTTTAGGTGATAAACTGCCTATTGCTAAAAACTTCTCTTCAATATAGACTCTTCCCAAGTTCTTCTTTTAGGTTTTGTAGGTTTATTAATTATTTATCAAATCACCTATGCGAAGGGAGTCCATTCTTAGTGAGTCTTTGACACCTGGAACTCAGCAGGAAGGCAGAGCATGTCAGTTAAATGTTCTGGATCTGTTAATCTCTGTCAGCTGGAGTCAGTGTATAAGTCTTTAGAACGGTTGAGTAGAGATGAATAGCTCAACAACAGGCATTAAAATATTTCCTGATTTTATGTTACAAAAAATAAAATTGCTTCATGTGAAGACTTATATTTAGAGGATAGTAAAGCATATTACTAAAAGCTAATGTCTTCTTGTATTGAATTAATTGTTATGTTAGGATACTGGTGACATTTTCTCATTATTGCAAATAATCATAAAACTTCAACATTGGTATTTGATGCGGGTCCACACTCCTAAGTTTCTCAGTCTCTCATAACTAGATAACTGTTGACTATTTCCATTGTCTGACATACTATCTGCAGGAATGTAGCAGTCACATCCCAAACACATTCTAAGAGGATGTGTAAGGTGATTTCTGCCTTGTACAATAAATGCTGCACCCGTGGCAAATGTAGAATGAAAAAAAAAAACCCTAAAAAACTGATGTAGAGATTAAATTAAAAAATCAAATCAATTCCAGCACCACCATCAAGGTGAGGTGTAGGTGGGCTAATTCACCCTACTGAATGTACATACATAAACTATGAACCAGAATCTATTCTAAAATGGTGGAACTCGGGTGGAGCTCTTAGTGGCCTGGAAAACCTGGCTTAAAGAAAATTTCGTGGTGAGTATAATGGAAAAAGTGTGGTGTGGGATAATCTTATTGAGGGGCAAAGAAGATAAGGGAAAAGGGAATCAGCACTGTATTAATCCAGTGAGTGTAGTATGGGTACACTGATGGCTGCAGAAGGCAGCAATTACAAGGCATCAGCACTATAAAAATGCTACATGTCTCAGGAGGCCTGTTGAGAAAGGCTAAAATACCAGTGAGACAAAATCCTTGGAAGATCACTCCCAGTGCAAAGGTTCTGGCTTCCGTTGCGTCTCCTTTTCCACAAGGCTGACATTGGGGAAGAGAACCACAACTTTTCCCACCTTCCAGGTCACCTTCACAGCTGGGACATTATGCTGCCATGAACTCAGGACAGACATGCACAGAACAGATATGTGTACCCCTATTGTAAATTAGAGTCAAATCAAATACCCAGGCTTCAGTGGTGTTAGCCTGTGAGCACACCTGGTCCTCCCCACTGAGTGTCTTCCATATAGGTCACCAGACCTCTTAGAGCCACAGCAAAATGAACTAAAATAATACTAATGGCACTTCTGTATGGAGTAAAACAGGACAACGGAAGGGAGGTGTGTAGGAAATCTACAATCATATAATTAAAGTTTCTTCATAAAATAGCAGCATGAGATGAATGAATTTTGACTGGAAGGGTGAGATGAGCTGTTGTGCTGGGGTGAGCAGGAAACTAATTCTGACAGTTTCAACTTCTAAATATATGGGGTTTTTTTACTATATACACAGACATACACTTATGTATAACACACATTTACATATAGAAACACAGTTATGTATACACATAGAGATGAGAATATGTCCAAACCTAAACTAGATTAAGAAGTTAGACCAAGCACCTCAATGAGGTGATTAGACAAATCCTTTGTTGCAGAAGTAATACCCAGACCCTTTAATCCTCATTGCGTAGGGAAACTGTCACCTTTCGATGCATGAAGAGTGATGATACATTCATTCACATCCAAATTTAAATTAATTTGTCCTTCTGGCAAAATTGCTTTCTCCTCTTTCTGCTCTCAGCTGCTTTGAACAGGTCCCAAGCCAAGGAATTTGTTCCTGCCTACCAATTCAATGGTCCACACACTCATTTTTTTCCACCTGACAACTTAGTTGCTTTTGTAATTGTCTTGTTTTGGTTTCAGTTGTGGATTTTTTTAAACTTTATCCACTGTGAATGAATGTGCCTGACTCATGGTGGAGACGCTGAAAGGATCCAACTGAGCTGGTGTGTTGGAGAGTGTGGTAATCTTTATCAGCAAGGTGGAGAGAGACCACCAGCTCTGCTATGGGGCAGTAAATGAGTGAGCCCATGGAGAGCACCAGTTCTGCAGCATTAACCCAACTTCCTTAACCACCTGATCTGGCATGAACCTTTCAAAGCATAACTGATAATGGAAACAGTACCTCACATTCAATTTTGCCCGCAGGTGCATGTGGCTAAAAATAGCCATTGTTGCTTTCAAACCTTTAGATAGGGTGCTGAATAATAAAAGCCAGAAGTGTGATGAATAGAACAAGATAAAGTTGGGAACACCTCCAGAAGTAGTTTTCATCTCAGCTCTCCCAGTTCTAGGTGTTCTCACTGAAACTGTGAAGCCAGATTCATATGATTTTGCAGTGATGGTTATATGTAAATGTAATCACTTTTCAGAACCAGCAGCACTGCCACTGCTTTGAAAGCCCATCTGTCATCAAAACAGTTTTCCACTCAATTTTTCATATTCACTAATACTTGCCTTGCTTTAAGAAAAGAAACTTCTGCATGCCAGAAGTTCTGTCCTACAGTTTTTACTGACTGATACAACGCAGACTGCAGAAACCACAGTCCTCAATCTATATGGTGCCAAGAGCAACTCTGCCACTCGCAATCTGGTTTGATATATGAGCCTCAAGTGTGGGAAATGAAGAAGCTGAAATATGAAATAGTAATAAGGCTTCAAGTCTATGTAGCCCTAAAAAAATGTCCCTGAGTGGCTGGTTTATTCAATCACTTGGGAGGATTCACCTTCAATTTGTTGGCTCTCCCTTTTTTGAAGAAGCCTTCTTAAACCCCTTGCAAGTTGAGTCTTGGGAGAATATGGGGAAAATACCTGTGGGCTGACTATGTTGACATCTGGCTTGAGGGAGAACAGACTGTGGCTTTGATGCTTTGACATTTTTGATCTAATCCTGATGAAGCTACTCACAAGAGATACATTTAGGTAATCTAATAAAAGACTTGTAGGTTCAAAAACTGATCAAGGAAGAAAATTGTTTCAGAGAGAAGCCATCTCAGCCTGTGACTGAAGTTTCTATATTAGGGTAAGTATGCAAAGAGAGGAGAACATGTCAGTTTACTGCCACAAGTTTTCCAAGCAGAATAGAAAACAAACCCCCTCAAGTGATGCCTTTCAACAAAAAGAGCAAGAAGAATGTTGGGGAATAAAACCCACCTGTTCAGATGGACAATCTTTGAACTCTTTTCTAGACCAAAGGAAGGAAATGCTGAATGTGTAATTTGGGAAAGATTCAACTAAAACTCCTTCTTCCTCCACTCCCTTAAAAGCAAAAGCTCAACTCATGACCGGGTAGTGTACATGGCAGAAGCAAGGTGGAGGGTGCAGCCATATATGACGAAGGTTACCCTGCATGCACTTACCACACCTCCTTTCCCACATCCTTCATCTGGCAGGTCTCTCAAGGATCTGCCAGGTGAATAAGATCCCCCACAGGGACAATGGCCTGCCCAGCCCTGGGACATCTGCTCTGGCAGCTGTTCATTGGCACTCTTAGCTGCCAGCAGAAACAGGGTTGTTCTCTACTGGAACAGCACTAGGTGGAAGAACCACAAGCTTTCCAAGTATGTAGAGAAGTTTATGAACATTGATTGCTGGACAACTGACAGTGTACAGTTTTCTCCCTCAAGGTAACTTGCTCATTTGGTTCATAAGAAACACAAGATTGGTTTTAAAGGATTAAGCATCTAAAGAGCTACATACTGGGACGTGCAGTATTTATGGTGTTAGAAGATTTCAAAATAGTAGGGTAGTGTTCCTTTTCAAATTATGCCTCAAACACATTTAGAAATATATCAGTGAGAGATTATATCAAAATTTTACTGCAAAAGAACAATTTTATTCTTGGGGTTTGGGTCTTATTTAAGAAGAAGGGATATCTATTATGAAATAAGCATAATCTAACACAAGAACTACTGAGGGAAAATTAATATAACAGTGGTTTGTCTCATCTCCTGGCTCTTCCTCTTTCAGAAATCTGCCCCTTAGCCTGGACATGTTCTAAAAGGGACCAGACTATGCAATCTACCATCACTGGAGACACAGAGTCACTTGAAACCTCTTGAGAATGACGTTTACATGCACTCAGTTGTTCTCATCTCCTCCAGCTGAGTCCTCTTGTTAGGATTTTTATATCCCTCACCACATCTTGAAACTCACTCCTCTCTAAGTGCTGAGTACTACATCCAGAAGCTCAGTCATTTCTCTACTTTGGCTTAGAAATATTTCCCTGTAGGAAAACTCCATGCAAGAATGGGTTGGACATGCACTTTGAATGACACTATTGATAATTTTAATGGTCACTGTTAAGATAATAACCTAATATTCGTCCCAAAAGTGGAGGCTGGGTTCATTGTGTTCTTCAGCTGTTGAGGTCCAGCCATTCCTTAGGGATCTCAGAAGAATCCCAAGCCTTACACAAGGGCAGCTACAGGGACAGAGAGAAGTCAGCATTTACCATTTTTCTCCTATTACCTGAGTTACTCTACAAAACATAAAGAAAGCCATTGGAACACAAAGAGAGAAAGGGACAAGAGGGACTTTAAAGGCTATAATGTGAAGAAGGGATTTGTGGATTCTGGCCTTGTGCTGGCTTCTGTCTTTTTACATTAAGCAGCCATTGGGAAAATGGCTTATCAGCAACCAAGGCTTATCTTCAGTGTTAGAAAACTTGACATGCAGTATGCTTTTGTAAATTATATCAGAAATCTCTTTCCTTTTATGAGAAGTGTCTTTTTGGTAGGTAATTTTTATATCGGGAAAAAAAAGTTGGCAATGTTTGCAGAAAATTTTAGTTTGTTAACATACTGTAATGTTACTTAAATCTGTAGTATCATTAAAATACATTCAAAGCTTTTGTGTAATTTAAGGAACTAAATGTTATAATTGTGTAAGAGATGTTGATGTGATTTCACTTATTTTAGCTTTACTGTGTTAGAGGATCCAGTGACAGCCACTTCACAGGAGAAACTATCTCTGCTCTGCAGGAACCTTCCTCACCAATAACACTCTGTGTCCCTTTTCCTTCCAGTATCCAAATATATCCTGGTTTATGTCTTTTATATTAGATGTAATATTGACATTCACAATACAAAAACAATTTTATATAAGGTATTCAGCTTGCAGATAACTACGATGCCTTCCTGATACAAAACTGCTGTGTATACTTACCAACCACAAATTATGGTTAAGTGATAATATTAGGTTTTGCATTTGCTTTAAGTCCATGATAAATGCAATTAATACCAAAACCAGCAAGTTTAAAGTAGGGCTCATTCTTAGATAATAAAATTGCCAGTTTTCATTCCCAAACAACAAATTCCAAAACTTTCTTATCACCAGATAAGACAAAAATGAAAAAATGAGATGTTGTACAACTTTGTCCAGTGACATTTATGAACCATTAATCTGGGTTGTGGAAGATCCTGCTGTGGATGCATCACTGGTGTAAAGAAGTACAGTTCAAGCACCTTTGACTGATGTTTAGAACCAGCAGTGAAGTGAGAGATGTGATACAGGCTTAGATAAAAACAAATTACTTGTTTCATTGCAGTAAACAGTTTGATGCAAAATGTGGCATTCTGAAAACATGAATTACCCTGCTATCTGGAGTTCTCTTAGAAATGAAGATGAGTTAAAGTTAGTACTCAGTTGAGTATCAAAGCCTCTCCTCTCTGCAGGATTACCCACTGCTGCTAACAAATCACCCATAAAAATGCAGGTCAGGCATTTGGAACCTACATCTAATGCTAACAAAACTCCCATTGAAATGAATTATGGAATTGCTCACTCCAGTTGCAGTGCCTACAAGTAGATAAAAGAGAATATGTCTTCCTGACCCTTTACAGGTTCTACTGCATTTATATATTATACAAACAGCTTATTTCATATGGGACACCGTTGGCTGGAGAGTAAGAGCCACTACCTGTTCAAAATTATAGAGGGGTAGAGCCATGTCCCAGCAAAGGCAATGTCACAGAGTGGTTGAGGCTGGCAGGCACCTCTGGAAACCACCCAGTCCAACCACAGCCCTGCCCAAGCAGGGTCAGCTATAATAGCTTTCTCAAGAATGTGTCCAGTTAAGTTTCTGAATATCTTCCAGGATAGAGACCCTACAGTCTTTCTGGGCAACTTGTTCCAGTGCATGGGGTTGCTCCTCTTCAGGAGCAGGACTTTGCACTTTCCTTTGCTGAACTCCATGAATCATAGAATCAACTGGGTTGGAGAAGACCTCCGAGATCATTAAGTCCAACCCTTGACCCAACATCACTGTGGTTACTAGATCATGGCACTCAGTGCCACATCCAGTCTCATCTTAAAAACCTCCAGGGAGAGTGAATCCACCACCTCCCTCAGCAGCCCATTCCAATGTCTGATTACCCCCTCTGTAAAAAATCTCTTCCTAATATCCAACCTAAACGTCCCCTGGCACAGCTTAAGGCCATGCCCTCTTGTCTTACTGCTGGTTGTCTGGGAGAAGAGACCGATGCCCACCTGGCTACAACCTCTTTTCAGGCAGTTGTAGAGAGTGATGAGGTCTCCCCTGAGCCTCTTCTTCTCCAGACTAAACAACCCCAGCTCCCTCAGCCTCTCCTCATAGGACTTGTGCTCAAGTCCCTTCACCAGTCTCGTTGCTCTTCTCTGGACCCGCTCCAGCACCTCAATATCCTTCCTGAACTGAGGGGCCCAGAGCTGAACACAATACTCAAGGTGTGGCCTCACCAGTGCTGAGTACAGGGGAAGGATCACTTCCCTGCTCCTGCTGCCACACTGTTCTTGATGCAGGCCAGGATGCCATTGGCCTTCTTGGCCACCTGGGCACACTGCTGGCTCATGTTCAGCTTCCTGTCAATCCAAACTCCAAGATCCCTTTCCACCTGGCTGCTCTCCAGCCACTCTGTGCCCAGCCTGTAGCGCTGCAGGGGGTTGTTGTGGCCAAAGTGCAGGACCTGGCACTTGGCCTTGTTGAACCTCATCCCATTGGAATCAGAACATCTCTCCAGTTTGTCCAGGTCTCTCTGAAGAGCTCTTCTGCCTTCCAGCAGATCAACACTCCCCCCCATCTTGGTGTCATCTGCAAATTTGCTGATGATGGACTCAATCCCCTCATCCAGACCATCAATAAAGATATTAAACAGAACTGGGCCCAACACTGATCCCTGGGGAACACCACTGGTAATCGGCCACCAGCTGGATGCAGCCCCGTTCACCAGCACTCTCTGGGCCTGGCCCTCCAGCCAGTTCCTGACCCAGCAGAGAGTGCCCCTGTCCAAGCCATGGGCTGCCAGTTTTTTGAGGAATATGATATCAGAGACAGTGTCAAAGGCTTTGACACTGTCCAGATAGACACACCCACAGCCTTCCCCTCATCCACCAGGTGGGTCACCTGATCATAAAAGAAGATTTGGTTGGTCAGACAGGACCTGCCCTTTCTAAACCCCTGCTGGCTGAGTCTGATACCTTGCCCATGAGATGTCTCTTGGTCCATTTCTCCAGCCCGTCCAGATCCTTCTAAATGGCAGCTCAGCCACCTAGTCTGTCAACCGCTGCTCACAGTTTTCTATCATTTGCAAATTTGCGGAAGGTGCATGGTGTTCCAGAATCCATGTCATTAGTTAAGAGGATAAGCAGTATTATTTGCTCCAGTATTTACCCCTGGAGTACAGCACTAGTAACTGGCCTGCAGCTGGACTTCATGCTGCTGGTCATAGCCCTTTCAGGCCAGCAGTTCAGCCAGTTTTGAATCAAATTCACTGTCCAGTTGTCTAGCCCATATTCCATCAATATGTCTACAAGGATGTTAAGAGAGACAATGACAAAAGCTGTGCTGAAGTCAAAATAAACAGCATTCCATGTTTTCCCGTCTTCATTCCACTGTAGAAGGCTATCAAGTCAGGCACGATTTCATCTTCATAATTCTATGCTGACTATTCCCAGTTACCTTCTTGTCTTTTATTTTCCTGGAAATGGTTCTTAGGATTATTTGCTTATCACCTTCCCAAGGATCAAGGTGAGGATCTGTAGTTCCCTGGTTCTTCCTTCATATCTCTTTGAAGATAGTAATAACATTTGTTTTCTCTCAGTACTCAGGAATCTCCCCTGATCACTATAACCTTTCATTGTTAATCAAGAATGTACTTACAGTGATATCAGCAGGTCCCTCAGCAATTGTGGGTGCATTCCCTTAGGTCCCATGTGTCCAATTTGTTTTAATGTTCTCTGCCTTGGTCCTTGTCCACTAAAGGTAAGTCTTCCTAGCTTCAGACTTTCTCTCTGATCTCAGGGGCCTGTGTTTCATGGCTTACTAGTGAAAAGGGAGTCAAAGAAGGAAGGGAGCACCTCTGCTCTTCTCACGTTATAACCAAGTTCTTTGTCAGCTGCCCTGCTCAGCACACTTTTTTTCCTAGTCTTTGCTGCTGATAGACATGCAGAAGCCCTGTTTGTTGCATTTCACAGCCCTCACACGCTCATCACAACAGTCTGGCCATGTGCACTTGCAGCCCAGAAAGCCAGTTGTGTCCTGGAATGCATCAAAAGCAGAGTTGCCAGGAGGTCAAGGGAGGTGATTCTGCCCCTCTACTCTGCTCTGGTGAGACCCTACCTGGAGTGCTGTGTCCAGCTCTGGGCTCCCACCATCACCTCTCGGTGTGGGTCCAGAGGAGGTCACCAAGATAAAGGGATGGAGAACCTCTCCTACAAAGACAAGCTGAGAGAGTTGTGGTTGTTCAGAATGGAGAGAAGGCGGCTCTGGGGAGAGTTTATTGCTGCTTATTGAGAGCTTATTATATTTTAATACTTAAAAGGGATTAAAAGAGAGAGACTTTTTACCAAGGCCTTTACAGACAGGAGAGAGTGTAAATGAAAAGAAGGTAAGTTTAGATTAGATATTAGGAAGAAATTCTTTACTTGGTGGTGAGGCAGTGGCACAAGTTGTCCAGAGAAGTTGTGGATGTCCCATCCCTGGAAGTGCTCAAGGACAGGCTGGATGGGTCCCTGAGCAACTTGGTGTAGTGGAAGGTCTCTCTGCCCATGGCAGGACGGTTAGAACTAGATGACCTTTAAGGTCTCTTCCGACCCAAACCATTCTATGGTTCTATGAACTTCAGGTGGACTTTGTCCATCGTCTCATGAAATGCCCAACATTTCACTTTTATTTTGCATGTCTACAGGGTCTTGGGCATCTTCATAGGCTGTATGTGCATTTTTCACTCTGTGTTGTCAGTTGCAATAATGGAAATCCAGAACAGTCTTGTCAGGGATTAGCAAGAATTTCTGAACTATCAGTAGTGTTACTGAAAGCTGCAACAGGCCTATGGGCTGTGTGTGTTATTTCAGAGTCTTCAAAATTGCTGTGTTTAAAAATAGTGGGTTCCAGAGCCAAATTCTATTGTTCCCTGTAGGGTCTATCCTACCTTGTCCCCCACTAAGCTGTCAAGTTCATTTTCACTCTTTCTCTTCTAATATTCTTATTAACACCACCTTCTTCTCCACATTTTTTTCTTCCCTCTCTTTCCCTTTCTCTCAAACTAATTCTTGATCTCTCACTTACCTTCAGTCAGACATTATATCCTATTACATCAAAACCCCAAGGAAACAAAGAGAGAGAAAACAAATCCCTAGAAAAGTAAAAGCAAGATTCACCAGATGTGAACTTGATCGTTATGGACCTGTACTCTAAAGTTACCTCCAAAATCACTTGAATTTAATTCTTATGTTAACTGTAATAAATGGGAGAAGTCCCAGTGAAACAGATTTTATTTGTGTTTTCTAAATCAGATAGTTATCTCTGCACTGTATCCCTCCAGCTTTGCCAAGAATGCGTATGTAATAAAATTACAAAATAATTTGCTGTGAGGTGAGGAGAACTTTTATACCTGAACAGTGCTAAACTTGGAAAAGTTTTAATTTAAATTCGGACTAGGACATCATCCTGTCTGTTACCATATCCCAATCCCCATCTGGCAATATTTAGAAGTGTTTTTTGGGAGAAGGGTAGTTTTGGCTCAGTGAAGCTTAAGTGGTTTTTCTCCAAGTCCTTTGTGGATATTCCTTCAGGCACTAATCAATTAATGAGCTTGCCTTGGTTTTTGTATCACTTGTTTGTCAGAAAACAAATTTGATTTTTAATATATATAAATTTAATCTGAAACAGTTATTCCAGAGTCCTGCTCATCTAATAGAAATAAAGTGAAAACAAATACAACCTAGAACCACACAAATCACTAGAAATACAATGAAGATCTGTCCATCCATATTTATACTGCAAATTAAAGAATATGGATCTAGTAAATTTTCACTGAAAGTAGATGCAGTAAGTAGTCATGATGTTTTTCATTTAGCATTAATCAGACTAGTTTCACCTTTCAGTTTCACCAGAACAAATTTATGCTAAATTGCAACTGTAGTCCACATTTTTTCTGGTGCCACTGAGAACAGAATATGTCCCAAAAACTGCATTTAGCTTGTCTAATTCATACCTCATATAACTATCATCATAAGAACTTAATTATTAACATAATTTTAAAGCAATGACAGAGCTTGGGTTTACATGCATTTTGGGTCAAGCTCAGCTATCACCTTATATACATCTAGTTTTCGGAATAAATAATCTGCAACATGTTGAAAGGCCGATTACTTATAGAATTGCTACCATTAAAAGAGTCGCAAGATTCTCTGACTCCTTCCTTCTCTTGTAGGGACCTACAAGGATCATCGAGTCCAACCCTTAGCCCTACATAAGACCATCCCCAAGAGTCACACCGTGTGCCTGAGAGTATCATCCAAACACTTCTTGAACTCTGTCAGGCTTGGTGCTCTGACCAATTCACTGGAGAGCCTGTTCCAGCACCCAACCAAGCTCGGGGTGAAGAACCTTTTAATAATATCTAATCTAAACCTGCTCTGACACAACTTCAGGTCATTCCCTTGTGCTCTGTCACTGGTCACCACAGAGATCAGTGCCTGCCCCTCCTCTTCCCCTCATGAGGAAGTTGTAAGCGCAGTGAGGTCTCCCCTCAGTCTCCTCTTCTCCAAGCTAAACAGACCAAGTGCCCTCAGCTGTTCCTCATATGGCTTCCTCCCAAGGCCCTTCACCCTCTTCAATGCCCTCTTTTGGATGCTCTCTAATAGCTTAATATCTTTCCTGTATTGTGGAGACCAAAGCTGCCCACAATATCCAAGATGAGAAATGTATATGACAGCTGAAACTCCTATCCAGATAACAGTTCATGTCTTCTACCAAGAGCATGACTTTGTTGAGTGCAAGAAGAGTATAACCAGTGTTTGATCTACATAAGATTTATTTTTTCTCTGGGCTGGTGCATCGTTATCCATGGCAAGGGAAGTTTGTGTACCTGTGGGACCTGACATTTGTACTCATATGCATGACAACACTCTTAATGGTGCATCTTAAAAATGCAGTTTTTTGGAAGCAATGCATATGTACAGAAACTTATATCATTGTCTGCTCAGGCCTGTTTCCCCAGCTAGTTAAGTCCTCCCCTTATTCTCAAGTAAGCAGAGAGTAGATATGAAAAAATGGTATTTCCATTAATGCCTCAACACAGTCTGTGACTCCAATAGTTTAAATCCCCCCCAGACCGTATAAGATGTACCCTTTCATTTCTTCTCTGATGGCAACTTCAAAATTCAGCTCCAAAGCTACAGTAAAGTCTTCCTTAAGTTCCAAGACCATTCCCTTCCCAATCTGAACTGGACAAACCAGTTTTTATACATCTATAACTGTGGTCTTAGTAAAAATTGTGATCTAGGAAAGTTTGGAACTGCTTTCTAGTTTACTGGGTATATGAACACTCATTTACAATTTTTGTCAGCTGCTGGTCTCCAGTTCTCTCTGAAGGTACTGTTAGAAACATTTTTTCTTCAGAACTATCTTAAGTATTTTTGTAGCCTATTTTCAGAAACGTCAATGATGCTTTTCATTGAGGCAAGAATGAGATGGGACACTTAAAGCAATGAAAGAGCTTCTTCTCTGTTTAGAAGAAGGCCTAAGATGTAATGCAGAATTTGAAAACTTCTAGGTAATATCCTTGTAAGTTGTGGAAATTCATAAGAAATATGTTTCCTTTCTGCACTACTTTGAGACATGTTTCTAAGACCCATTCACTATCTCCTCACAATAGCAGTTCATGCAGGAAATTTAAGTTCAGTTTCAGTAGGGCAGTATAACTACATGATGTGCTATGCAGATGCAGATAGGGCATAGAAAATAGAGAAGCTTGGCTTTAGGGGATATAATCACTGACTCACTGAAGGGATCTCACTGATTCAGTCATGAGCAGTTCAGATCCTGAGCAGTGGACATGTTTTAAAAAAAAAAGATTATTTCTCAAGCATAAAGTATTATGTGAATGTAAAATATTGCTATTTTCTGAATTTAGTGATGAATGTTTTTTTCCTAAACAAATAATCTAATTTAAATAGGAAGCATAAAAGTTATTTATCTGTGATGAATGATATTTTGGTTTTATTTCAGTGCAGAGTATTTAAATATAATCATTAAAAAACAATACACAAATTTCAAATATGTACAGATGACAGTTCTATCTTCTATGTAACAATTTTCAAAAGGTTGAAATATTTTCAATATAAAAAGCACAACTCTGTCATACCACCATACTGTTCCAGATGTCTGTTCAGCCTTTTGAATAACAAGAGGTCAATTTAATCAAGGCATTGTGGCAGACAAATGTAATGATATACCTGCACTGAAAGTGTTTATTGTGTTTGGCAGGTGCTTATGTAGTGGTCAGACAAAGTGCAGCTCAGCATAGAGTAGAATATATACTTTATTGCTACGGTTAGGAAAAGGTTTACATTTGAATTGCTTGCATGTGATTGCCTGAGAAAAAGCAGTACATTCTTGTAGAGGTGAAATGGAAAGCCTTACTTACCAAGACTAACTGTCTCTCAATAGCTCATCCCCTAAACTTTTCCTAACAACAATCTGAATGCCAGCTGGCATCTTAAGAAGGAGTATAAATGAGCTGTGAAGAAGGCAGTGAGAGTGTCTTGAATTCGAAAGTGAATTTCAGTTTAGCAATGGTCTGGATTTTTTGTTGTTGTTTTTAGACCTCTGAATGTTTTGCAGTGGTACATACAGTTTTTGTGGAATAGTGATGCTCAGTTTGAACATTTTCTAGACATGAGCAGCAGATTCCATTTTCTAACTTCCCTCTGAGGAAAGGAAGCTGGTCCTGCACTAATGAGCTCAGGAGATATTTTGCTGATACACACCAAGCAGTCTGTGATCTACTTAATATAAAATGGATTTCTGAGTTTGAATGGTATTCATTTCCCTAATCAGGGAAAACAAAATAAGTGATCAGGACACAAATTTTGATTCAGAAGGTGATTCAAGAATGTTGAGAAATAAAAGCAAATTATTTGAACATATCAGTCAAAGAATACCCAAAGTTCTGCTCTCAGCCTTCCTTGACTATAGCTATTTTACGGGTACTCTGTGTTCTGTTCATTTGTATATGTGCATATACACATATATGTATATGCTTTAATGATTTATGAAATCCAATCATAACTTCCAAGTAATTGTGTTCTGCAGTTCCTTATTCATAAGCAAAATAAAGAAAATAAGAATTGCTTAAGTCAAATTGTTCTAGACATATATTTTAGCTCTGTAATTTAGCTAATGGGTAACAAAAGCTATAAAATACCGTATTTTTATGAGGAAAATATCATAAGCATATGGAAAATGATTGGGATCTTAGGCTATATGTTGCAAAGTATGCTGGGTAGGTCATTTACCCAGGAAAAACTATGATGAACCAAGTGCTTTGTAGTTTGTTCAACTTTCACATGCAGAAATCATTCCAGGATTTTAGCCTGTATTTCACAAAGCCAATTTCACTTCATGTTTTTAATAGTTGGCATTGACCTCAACTCCCCTTCACAGAAAAACCCCTCTACATTACTTAAGTGATGTCAGAATACGAAGAGGAAGGTGGTTGTATCCCCCATGGTGCGTATGTCTAACATGGTGCATAGGACATGCTCATATAGAGAACTAGACTTCTCCACCAGACTTTTAGTAAAATCCATTAATAATTTTTGCTTGCCATGGCCCCTTTCTCATCCAGAGGCAGCCCTCATCAGCCCTTAAAAACTGCTACTGGAATTTGTACCCCTCTCAGAGTACTGTTTAGACCCTTTCTTGGAAATAGATGAGTAATCCATAACTATTTCTTAGCTCTGGTAATATCAGGAAAAATTGGAATAAAAATAAGAATATAAATTATTCCCATGATGTGTCCTAACACAGACCATACTGATTATATCTTTTCCAGAGTGACTGGAAGATTGGTTCAGATACTGGCAAATGCTTCTAATCAGTGTGGGTCATGTGAGAAGGGAGGGGTTAATCTTTATTCTTTGCAAATCGTCATGTAGATATTTTATTTTTAAGGTAAATGACCAAAAAAACCCAAAACAGATACATAATGTTTTGATCAGAAGGCCTATCAAACATATAATTGAGTTTCCAGTTAAAAGATAAACTAATACTGAAAAATTTGCATCTTTTCCCTAGTTCTTTAATCTGACTTCTATCTTTTGTGAATGACATTGAACATACATAGTTATCCAAAAATGAATATTTTGTTTATGTATATAGATTCTTCAGATTGCCCGCATTAATGACTCTTAACCTTTAAACTGATTTATAAACATGTAAGAATAAAATGTCAGCATTCATTTGTCATCTTGCAGTAAACTGTCAGCATTCGTTTCTCAGCTAAAATAGAATATCTGTCTAAGAATTTACATTAGGCTTTGTAATCAAACTACATTAACACCAGTGCACCTCAGCATGAAAACTTGATATCAAGCATACACACTCCATTAATACCTTAATGTGCATTCCAGGCTACATCTCATCACGATCTAGTGAACTCAGTAGGACTTGTTGCTGAAAAATGTGACCATCTCATGCAATCTCTTCATCTAATACATCAATATCATACTGTAGTGGTCCTTAAAAGGAAAGGGACAAAGTTTTAAAGGATAAACACTGGACATTGGCAAGAAATTGTGTATATTCATGAGGGGTTAGAGAGAAAACTTCAATGAATGTATCTTGGCTCTGCTTCTATGGACCAAAACACTAGCAATAAAATAGGGGTTTTTGTTTCTGCTTGAAAGGGAGCATTCCTGGGGAGATTTATGATATCATCCATTCAACTGGCCAATCAGATTCCTGCAAACATTCTGATAATTGGTTCAGCTGAGCGATTGCTATTTTAGATCTACATTTTATTTCCTGAAACAGATCTGGAATGCTTACTGAAATGGTGGAAGGAACACCCCACTGCATGAAAAGGAAAACCAGTGAGAATATACCCTATATTGTTCATCTTTCTTGCATGCAAAGGAAGGATTAAAATCAGTGAGGAGGAGACAGTTTTCAGTGGTGAGACCCCATATTTCTGTACAAAATATGGAACAGGGGAAATCATGCAGAAGGGCCTAAGCATCAAACCAAATGGTTGATGGTGATAGTTGCGCTAACCAGTGCTTGTTCCTGAAGGTGTGGAGATGTGTTTTCCTGCATGATGTTTCCTTGCAGTTCACTTCTAGTCACCCTCTGCAAGACAAGCCACAGTGCAGTACAGAAGAGTTACCAATATAGGTGTTAAAAGAGGCCTGTGCATCCTTTCTAGCTGAGATTTGAGTGAGAATCTGTAGCAGGATGATCTGGCTGGAGTGGTGGTAAAACAACTTGAAAAATACTCTATTTGCAAAGCTATCAGCGCTGAACAGAGAAGGGGTTGTGGTGCTGCTTTTGGTGGTGAAGAATACTGAAACAAGCCTGACTCATCAATCCCAAAGTTAATCATTCTGAGGAAGAATAACGTATGTGATAAAATACCTGATAAAGGAACCAACAAGTGATACCTACTGATAACTTATCTAAAATGCTGAGCTGACACAATTGGCCTGGAGACATATGACTGACAGTCAATCACTGTAAATCACAATGAAAGACCAGTCTAAGTTTTTAACAGCAGAATCTTCCAACATACCCCTTCTCTGAGTGTGTTGTGTAGATTCCTTCCTTGAGAGGGGACACCCCTCAAGGTTACTCCTCAAGGCTGAGCAAAAGACATTTGCTCATAGTCAGTGGTTAATATGAGTGAGTAACATCAGTCTCTACTTAATAATAATTTTTGCTAGCTTTAATATAATTGCTTTAATATTGCTTCAAAAATGGTGTACTCTCTATGCTAGTAGTTATAACTACTTATACTGTGTAGTAAATAATTTTGAAACAGTTCTTTTAGTCTATCAATTTTCATAATAAATGTGTTGTTTTTTGTTTTTTTTTTTTAACATATGAATATGTTTGGTTTGTCATACTTTATCCTGTAGGACAAAGTTGTATAAAGGTTCAATAACACTCATATAATCCTCTAGACGTGAACTGTTGACAAAGCCTGGGGCTAAGATTGGATCCAGTCACACCCGGACTCCTCTCTGAGAAGTTCAGAAAGCAAGGGGGTCTCTTCTGCATCTTGTGACTCAAAGGGAGGCCTTCTCTGAAGGCCTCTGAACTTTGTCTGAAATTCCCATTCTGCCCGTGAGAGAGTCCACCTGAGGACCTTTCCTGGCCGTTCCCCATCCTGCTGTGGATGCATGGATGTTTCTCTCCGGGTGCTGTCAGGGCTCAGTGTCGCCGCGGCTGTCCCAGGCTCTCCACCCTCGCCTTCGGCAGGGCCAGGAGGGAACTCACCATATGCATCACACCACTATGAAAAGATGAAGTCAACTCAGAGCAAAGACAGGAGGAGAATGTGCTTCTGTAAACGTGTTAAAGTAGGAGTGTGAATGTTATGCTGAAGCATTGCATTTAAATTTAAATATTCAACAGCTACAATTGCAGGGGAGTCTGTATGAGGATAGCCTGAATATTTAAAGTCTAACAGCCTTTGTTTAAAGCTATTCAGAGTATTGTAAATACATTTCATAATGTTTTATATTGTTTACAATGTTTTCTGTGGGTATGTAGTGTTTGCTTACTCAGAAACTGCATAGAATTCTCTGTTTGAAGAGAACAGGGAGTTGTTAACATTTATTTATCAGTGTTTTGCATACCACCATTCCTGATTTTTAACTCTGTAATGATTTCTCAAAAGTCAAAAAAGAAGATTGACTTATAAATGAACACAGAATTAGGTTTTGTTGCAGAAAAGTTAGGTCTGTGAGGCAAAGTATAATATTATCTCAGTTCCCCTACTGCGTACCACAAATATTTCCAAGTATTTAGTCTCACGTCAAAAGAAATATATTTGGCACATTTTAATACTGATTTTTAAATCAGTCAGACTTTCAGTCCTGTGGTAGAGTCAGGATATTTTTCTCCATTACTTGCAGTGACAAGTAGAGTAACTGATGCCACCCTTGTGGCATCAGATTTTTGTCGGAGCAGGGTAACAGGGCATGACAATTCCCCTGGCATATACAACATTGCTGCCCATGGACCTTCACTCAGTTAAAAGAAGGAGTACTGCTAATGCATATGGATTTTTATTTGTCTTTTAACCAAAATAAGGGCTGACCAGAATTTTTTTGTTATTTTGAAGAAATATGCATTTTATGTACACAATTACCCAGATTTTTTAATCAATCAGTATGAACACTGGAGCTGGAGAAACTGTCTTATATTTATTACATCCATGCTACCTTCTCCTCAGTGCCTGGCATGATCCTGTTTCAGCAATTTTGCTTAAAAAAGGGTAGTACTTTGTAGGGTTTTCATACTCCTGATGCCAGGTTTCACATTTGCTCAGAGAAATGAACTTCTGATCCTGGACTTCCCTCTTCTGGCAGTTCAGTGTATTCTTCAGACTTCTGTGTCTCAAATGCCATGAGACTTAGGCAGTCAAACATAACTAAGCAGTGTAATCTCAATGATGAATATTGAACATTTGATATGAAAATATTAGGTAGAAAGAAAACTTACTTCAAATTTGGTGAACAAATTAAAATAATACTGAGAAACATGATATATTCCTGCTCACAGATATACTTCATCCCTTATTGATTCAATATTGATAGAGTGCATTGGTAAAGGTAGCTCTCCAGGATATATTTGCAGATCATTTTATTAGAGAAAAACATTCTTCACAATTAGCTGAATCTCCCTCACTCCTAATGTAGCAGTCCTGACCATGGGCAGATTAGTGTGAAATTTAATTTGCGCTAATCTGTCCAAGACCAAGGAAGCACAAAATATATTTTATGCAGTGTTTACTCACTTTACCATATATAGATAAATGCATGAGTGACAAATCATGCAGCTTCAGGTTTACTGGAGTGAATATCTATAGTGCCATTAGGCCTGGATTTCATTATTTCATTTTTGTTGCCATGGGAAAGCAAGGACTGGGCTCATATTCTTAAGAAAAGATATAAATGAAAATTAGTAAAGTTTTAAAATAGGTTCAGACATATCAATTTATATTGACAGGGTAGCTATAAGTTTTCTACTAATCCCATATGGGATTAGTATATGTAGAAAAGATTCTTTTTTTATTTTGTATAGTATTGCCAATATTTTAGAGAACTTATCTAAGTAGGTCTTTTTGGAGGAAAACTATGAAAAGCTGCAGACTTTGTGATGGAAACTAATAGTAATTTGTTGCATGAACATGTGAAAACAGCTGCTCCTCTGATTTTGACTGCAGTAGGAGTGCTTCTGGCTCTTGTTGTGGAAATCAGTTCTGATTTGCTTTAGTGTGATAAAACCAGATGTGCAAGCAAACCTGCCCTTGCACCACCACCTGTGTCGTCAAAGAGCACTGCAAAAAAGTTTTTGCTAGTCATACATTGCAAAACTCTCTCCATAATTCTCACATAGTTTGAAATTACACACTTTGTATCCCCCTCAAAAGCCCGCAAAACAGTGGTATGAATGCTAAAGTGTGACGCAGTTTGGGAGTTATTTTTAAGTGATATTTGGGATCCTGTTTGCTCTAAGACAAAGGGCTATTGAGTAGCTTCCAAGAGTTGTTTGGCAGTTACTAATATTTTTTTTTAATTAATTATTCTCCGTGATTTATCTGTATGGCCAAAATGGAATTGCGTGTATTTCCGTTAGGAGTCTGGCAGGGTTCAGCCTCTGTTGTTACTAATTTACTGATGCAATACAATAAAGCAAGGCAAGGGTTGTGGGCTTTGCAAGCAGTGGCAGGGATGCTCAGGGTGGATAAACAGGTGCCTGGTATTTCCATGAATTTGGACATATTTCTTTAGGATTAGATCCAAATTGGACAAACAGTACATTGTGAGAATTTATCCATTGTGTGATTTGCAATCTACTGTGGATTCGCTTGCAAAAGTCTGCACTGCAACGTCCCACGAGGACTTTACATTGCATAAGTGATTCAATCTGATCAATATGCACTTCCCGACAGATGGAAGCAAAATCCTTACTTTGTGAAAGTAGCTAAAAGCAGAGGCAAAACATTTTCACTTCTGTAGGTACTTTCATTGCTGGGTTGTAG
The DNA here is from genome assembly GCF_003031625.1 of Empidonax traillii. Taxonomy (NCBI): domain Eukaryota; kingdom Metazoa; phylum Chordata; class Aves; order Passeriformes; family Tyrannidae; genus Empidonax; species Empidonax traillii. The sequence goes on from NW_020955511.1 coordinate 643,466, forward strand.
GATAACAGCCGTCTGCATTCAGTCTTTTACAGAGACAGATTTTGATGGGGTTTATGCAGCAAATGTTCTTTCCTTGTATTTGCTGCTCTCTTTTATGACTCCCAGTGTCCACATGTGCCTGTTAATCACGCGTAGCCAATATTCAGGTGGCAAAACCATGTGCTGGCAGACTGCAGCTGGATCCTGTTTGTTTTTTGTAACCAAACATAAACAACATACCAGTGTGTTTTGCAAACCCTTGCTGCTATGGTTCAGCAGCTGAGCTACAATATTAAAGAGCTGGAGTGTCAGTGTGTTGGAAGGTCTTATGAGAAAATAGTGCATTCTGTAAAACATTCACACAGTTCAAAGAAAAAAGTGCATTTTGCCATTGGATAGAACCCTTGTATTTAATTAGTCATTATTATATATTATTTATTGTTCATATAAAGCCATAGAGGCAGGGCATATTTTATAACAGGTCTGCTACCTCTTACTTTGCTAGCCAACTAAGACTATTCATGAACCTCTCCAACACAAATATCCATTTGAATTTCAAACACGTTGAGAAAAAATATTTTTCCTTCTCAAACTGAACCTGTTTAAGGGCCAATAGACTTAAATATGTCTTTGCCTTCCCTGCTGATGTCCTTGATACTCCCTGCATTTTTATGGACTGAGTTTTATCTCCCTGGGGTGCAGCTCTTTTGAGGGTAAAAGCCAAGATTTAGTTGGAAACTTCTGTGTTTATCTTAACAAAGGATGTGTCCTTTTGTCCATCAAGGGAGATGTGTGGTCAATGCACACCTCTAAGTGGAAGAAGTCAGCCTAATGACTGAAAATTTTTAAAGCTAAGTATTATGCAATTGTGTTTTTCCTTAGGATTTTCCTAATCCCAGTCGTGCTCAACCTGTGGATTTTACATGTCAGACTGTTCTCCAGGTGCTTTGTGGTAAGATCTTGTCATCCAAAACTATCCTTACCACTTTATCTCATTCAGGTACTCTTGGAAAAATCTGTCGTGCCAGGCCTAGCAAGGAGCCAAAAAAGGATCAGAAATACTTCTTCCTCTTTGGGAGGTATTTCCTGACAATGCTGCTATTGACCTAGGTCAAGAGAACAGTAAGTGATATGATAACACAATCAAGCATTGGTACTCATAATATTATTACAAGCAACTCCTAGTATGTCACAACTAGTTCTCTCAACAAAAAAAAAATCAAGCCATTCTTAGAAGTGTTCACAGATTTTGGCTGGCTTCTGAAACAGATGTTAACTGCCTTCATTTAACTTGGTTACTAATATGCAGCATTACTTTAGCTCCAGCAATTTCAGCAATGCTTTTCACAGTGAAAGAGACTCAAATACATATTTTGTAATGTGCAGGAGAGGGCAACGTACACTCAAGAGAAAAAGGAAGTTCCTAAACTACTCTATGTAGAAGTGTACAAATGAAGATGAAAGGAGAAATGCAAATACCAACTTCTCATGAATTTTAATAACATTATATTCTAGTCAAAGTTTAGCAGCAGTTGAACCAAAGTATTCTGGTCACTCTTCTGCTTCACTGATGAAAAGAAATCAAAAATGTAAACTAGATAAGAATTTTTCCTCTCTGGATTGTCAGATAATGTGCACATCTTTTTTACACTTTTCAAGCTAGCAGGATGGGGTTGATTAGAGTTCTCAGTGAAAATATCCTCGGTACATTTAGGACTGTCTTATTCTTCAACTTTCAGAACTATTTTAACCTCTTTCTCAAGTTCAGTTCAAGAATTGGGCCATAACATTATTTACAATTACTCACTCCCAGTGTGTGAAATTTGAAATTACAGTTCAAATCACTTTCTTACTCCCCTACACAGAAAATATATGATACTTGTGTCTACACAGCGCAAACCCAGATTCCCAGCTGCAGCTGGTGTTATAGATTATAGATTATTATCTGTACCTTTTTACAAGGTCATCCATTCCTCTCTTGTTGCTTTATGAGTTTCTCTGCTCTTGTCATTTAAAATGGTATCATGTCTATCGATCATCATCTTCATGTCTTCAGTTTTCATGTCAACCTCTTGCTGTCTCAAATTGAAGCTTTAAAAATTCTTATCCTGTGCAGGCATTGTAACTGGAATCACACCTAACCTATTACAACTGCCATAATATCTTCCACATGATTATTGTAAGTACAGTATGTCTGATAGGATCTGGAAAGCAA
>NW_020955511.1:645850-651279 GCF_003031625.1 Empidonax traillii
CATCATCTTCATGTCTTCAGTTTTCATGTCAACCTCTTGCTGTCTCAAATTGAAGCTTTAAAAATTCTTATCCTGTGCAGGCATTGTAACTGGAATCACACCTAACCTATTACAACTGCCATAATATCTTCCACATGATTATTGTAAGTACAGTATGTCTGATAGGATCTGGAAAGCAAACTACAGACTATAGTCTTCTCTGTGACCTCTCTGCTGCCATTTGGAAAACATTTTTATCTTCCCGGAAATTTTTATCAAGAGAATCTAAACACCTCAAAATACAGTAAAAACTAAACACATCTGCCAACTGTTTCTACCCATTTCACCTCTCCATTTAAGTATAAAACTTACAGTTTTCCTGCTGAAAGATTTTGATGCATTTAAATGATTTGGCATAACAAAGAGAAGACGAAAACACCTGAACTACACAGAACAATAATAATAAAGTTGTACTATTGGTATTCTCTGTATTTTGATTAATTCTGAGAGTTATATGGACTTAAGCTAAAGGAAAATCAACTTTCTAACACTTTGTGCCCCATTTGCACCAGAATTGCATAAGAAGATGCAAGCTCTTTTCTTCTTCCCATTAACCATCCCCAACTTTAATTTAAAGTCAATTGAGTATCAGACAATTATTTAAGTTGGAAAAGATCTCAATAAGACTTTGAAGAAAGACAAATAAAGGGTTTACATTCATATAACAGATTTTTAGGGTATTAAAGAGAGATGTCCATTAATATTATCCATATTAGTGAATATTTACTGTACTGATAAATTGTTCTGTCAAGGATGATTTCAGAGCTGAATTGAAAAGCTTGAACATTTATGGTGCAACTAAGCACTAGCCCATCAGCAAAGCATAAACTCAGATAGTTGAGATTACAGACTGAAAAGATTAAATATGTTTTAAATCTGTAAAGAAATATTTATCACACACTATTGATATTTACAATTGTTCCAGGTGCATTTTTACTTTATTTATTGTTAATGACTGTCATTTAATAGAGTGTTAAGAACTACTTATGTAGTAGTTTCTATGCATATATATATTTAATAGCATCAAATTCTGTGTACCTGTGTGGGTTTTTTTCTAAAGAGTATAACCTTGTAAGTAGGTCTGTACATACTGTATGACTAAAATAATTTATATAGTAAATATAAATTCCACTTTAAACACTGATCATTTTAAATACATGTAAAAATTACCTCACAGCTACAGTTTTACTTCTAAACTAAGCAGAATCAGTTTAAGTTTGAACCATGTCCCATGACTGCCCATTCTGTTCAACTACTAGAATGTTTCCTGGCAATTTTAGCCCACGTTAACTAGCTTTCTCACAGACAAACCTGAACATAATTTAATTTTCATGACATTTACCGAGCAACTAGAATGCTCAGCCTCCTGAAGAGTGCAACACCCTAAAGGATCCTAAAATAAGTCAGCTAGAAATCCAAATAAAAATGTTCATAGAAACTTCTGAGGCAGAGATCTAAACTCTCACTTAATTTTTGTGTTGCAAAAGGATCAGAAGTAAGAGTTGCATGTTTATTTTGAGAGCTTTTGTCCCAGCAGAAAAAAATCTAAGGTACCCAGAATCTGATATTCAAATCCTCATGTGTTGACAGAACACTAATCTTTCCTAAACTGCAGACAAATAAAACATCTGTGCCTGATTGTGTCAGCATGATACTTAAGACTGTGAAAGATCTGGAGAAAGAGGAGATTTTTATTTTTTCTGTTCTGTCTGGTCCTCTATGTTAACATCTCTAGGCTAGATTTATGACAAATTATGTGTCTACATTAAATCGGAAAATAAAGAGAAAATATTAAGCAGGTATTAGCACAATTAAAATTAAGACCTTAGCATGCATATCTACTCAGTGTTTAGAAGTTCATATAATATGTAAATAATTTCTGTAAGTTGTTCAGATTTTTAATTTATTTTGTAAAAGGTCCCTATCCTTCTTGTCACATTCTTTTAAAAACATTAACATCTCAGGCAAGCTGACTTGCTGAACCCTTCAGGTTGCTTGGAGGAATCCTTTATTATTTTAAAGGAGAAGTTTGGGTGCTCTCTCCATGTCACAGCACTTGCAGGACAGTACGTGCCTTGCAGCTTCATGGAGTCTCAACGTGGCTGAGGCTGGTGAGAAGCTATGCAGTTTGTCCCTGCAGTCCAGCCCCTGTTCAAACAGGCTAAGTCAGAGTAGGTTGCTCAGGGCCATGTCCAGTTGTTTTTTGATTATCTCCAAGGATGGAGACTTCACAATCTGTCTGGGCCAACTGTTCTGGTGGTCCATCACCCTCACAGTATAAAAGTGTTTTTGTGTGTTTGGATGGAGTTTCCTGTGCTTCAATTTGTGCCCACTGACTCCTTTACTCTCCTCATCAGTATGTATACCAGTTGATATATCTGCCTAGGTATCTGAACCTTTGGACAGCCCAAGCTCTCAACCTTTCTTTGTACACTCCAGTGTCTTAATCATATTTGTGGCCCTTTGCTAAAGTCATTCCAGTACGTTCATGTACTGTCTTGTACTGGGGACCCCAACACTGGACACAGCACCCAGATGTGTCTCCCCAGGGCAGAACAGAGGGAAAGGATTAGTCTTCTTGGCTGCAAAGGCTCACTGCTTTCAACTTGTCCATCAGGCCAAGCTAATTTACAGATAATCAACCTCCAGCACGGACTGCTGCATGCACTGGGGTTATTTCTCCCAGGAGCAGGATTTTGTGTTTCTCTATTTTGGACTTCATGAGGTTCATCTTCATCCATTTCTCCAGCCTACCCAGGTCCCTCTGAAAGGTAGCACAGCCAGCTAGTCTACCAACCACTCTACCCAGTTCTGTGTCATCTGCAAACTCGTGGAAGACATATGATGTGTCAGCATCCAGATCACAGTATTGGCTCCTATTGAGGACATCACTACTGACTGGCCTGCAGCTGGACTTCATGCCATTAATTACAGCCCTTTCAGCCAAGTAGTTCAACCAGTTTTCAACCCACCTCCCTGTACATTTATCTAGCTCCTACTCCATTAATGTATCTGTGAAGATGTTAAGGGAGATAGTGTTGAAAGTCTTGCTAAGGTCAAGATAAACAGTATTTGCTCCATTCCCCTTATCCACTGAGGCAGTCATCTCATTTTAAAAGGCTTTCAGATTGTTCAGACATTATTTCCCCTTTGTAAATTCACATTCACTACTCACATTCCCCTTCTTATCCCTCATGTGTTTGACAACAGTTCTCATGACTGTTTGCTGCATCACCTTCCAGGGAAACAAGGTAAATCTGACCAGTCTATAGTTTGCTGGGTCCTCCTCTTGCTCTTCCTTCAGATAGGAGTGATGTTTGCTTTCTCGTGGTCCTCAGAAACCTCCTCCATGCCCCGTGTACTTTTACAGAAAATCAGGAGTGGACTTACAGTGCACCAGCCAGCTCCCTCAGCAGCCACGGTGCATCCCGTTAGGTCCCATGAACTTGTGTACGTCCAGTTTGTTTCAATATTACCTGACCTGATCCTTGTTAGATAGACAAACAAAGGAGGTCGTCTCCTTGGAGCACTTGGGTTTTGTGCCAAGGGGCTCAAGAGAGCTGTGACAGCAGCCTTGGCTGAAACTGGACACAGGATGGCTACAAGTTAAGTGTGGCCAGCCTCTGGAGCAACCTTGGGTTCAGGTGACTCCAGTAGCAATCTGCTAATTACACATCTGAAACACAGCACATGGAATCTTAAAAAGTTTTTGATGGCAGCTTTGTTAAGAAGAAACAGAGATCAGTCTGGCAGGGACACAAACAAAAATAAAGGTTCTGGGCTCTGGCAGCCATAAGCAAATCATAAGGTTTAGTCTCCTGGATGAAATGTCACGTCATACAAAATGTAAAAGTCAGTGTGGGTACATCAAAGTTTATGTGGCAAAATAGACTACAGTGGCCCAATTTACACATAGTCACACCCTGACAAGTAAATTTCTTCTTCATGAAGGCATGTTTTTCTCATTTGCTTTTTTGCATGCCTTTGAAATAAGGAGGCATCATATCTTTTGCAACAAAAAAACCAAACCGAACCAAACCAAAAAAAAAAAAAAAAAAAAAAAAAAAAAAAAAAAAAAAAAAAAAAAAAAAAAAAAAAAAAAAAAAAAAAAAAACACACCTCAAACAAAAAAAACCCACCCTAATTTTATTTTAGAAACTAAACCAGCTTGTTGCTGAATTTGATGAGCAACTTGGGCATCAGTTATTAATGAAGTTGGCATAAAGCAGATAGGAGGTCAATAGGATTCACATAGTAATTAAAATGTAAAGTTCACATTGTTTTTAGGTAAAGCCATTGGGACACAGAATGCTGGTGGTGAAAGAAACAACCCAATAACATCTATAAACAGCAGATAAAAGGATTTTTTTGGCCATTACAGATAGTATGAAAAACCTTATCAAAAAAAAAAAAAAAAAGGTTTTTTTTTTAAAGTATTTAACAGTGTTTTTTATTTTTATGGTAGCTTTTTATTAAAGTAAAATTTATCAGATCAGTAGACAATCAAAACTAAAATTAATTATTACAAATATTATCAATATGTTTTCTCTCATTTGCATGGCATAATTTAACTTCTAGTCAAAGTCATTTGGGCCATGATAACCTTCTTTCCTTCAACACTGGCAACCATATCTTCCTGCCATAGCAGACGATGAAGACTAGTTATCATTTGCTAGCCTCCCCCTTTAAATATTCCTTTTAGATTTTACTACTTTAGAATTTACTGTTTCAGCACACAAAATATTTAAAACAAAAATCTACTCATCCCTTTTCATGTTGAATATTTTCTGAATGTCAAATACTATGAAAATAGTGACAACAAGCCATGACAATGCTTTCAGTGTGTCTTTGAGGAAATTCCCAGCATGAGTACATATTTGCATGAATACGCACAACACTTGACTTGACCTCTTTGAAAACCAAATGTTTTCTAACACAGATGTCAGGGTTGAATTAATAAAAAAGGTGTTCAATATCATGAAGAAAAAAAGCTTTCATCCTCACAGCTCACAAAACCTATTTTAATCTCTTCATTAATTTACTTATTTCCAGAAACAGCCTCCAACATATAAAAGTTCCTAAGTGCTGCTGCAAGAAGATGTATTTTTTCTGTGGTGCTGCACCAAGGGGAAAGAGGTTTAACACACCCAAGGGATGCAGTAAGCATTTCCAGCTCCTGTTTCTTCTCTGCTGCGTTCCCGGAAAACCACTATTTCCAGATGCTTGGTGCTATGGTTTGGAAATAGAATTTGAGTTTATTCCTGAAGAAATAAATTGTCATGTGAAAGAGATTACACAGATCCATAAAGGTCCATAGATACTTCTTTTGGGAGAAAAAGAAAACGGGAGGGGACAGGCAGGAAGGGGAAAGGGAAAGGGAAAGGGAAAGG
>NW_020955511.1:651602-657160 GCF_003031625.1 Empidonax traillii
GGGAAAGGGAAAGGGAAAGGGAAAGGGAAAGGGAAAGGGAAAGGGAAAGGGAAAGGGAAAGGGAAAGGGAAAGGGAAAGGGAAAGGGAAAGGGAAAGGGAAAGGGAAAGGGAAAGGGAAAGGGAAAGGAAGTGGTTTCCAAGCTGTGACGGTTTGGACTTGGCTCCCTGCTAAATGCTCGAAAGCTAGGACAGCAGCCCCCTTCTCTCCTTTCTTTCTTCCCTTAGGTTAAAGGAGAAAGAAACTATAAAAATTAAAGAACTCACAATCAAGCTGCTTATATAAAAATATATCTATATTTACGCAAATTACAGTTATATACAGTTAAGATGCTATATACACAGAAAAAGGGGGTCCACCCCCCGCAGGGATAGGGAAAGGGAAAAGGGGATAAAAGGGAATAAAAGGGACACCAAACAGGTATACTAGATTGAACTATACTAATAACTAACAAAACAGATCTTACCACGTCCCTTAGAACAGCAGGATTGGCAGTCACAGCCAGCACTCTCTAAACTCCCACGTGGTAGGACAGCGGACTCTGCAGGCCTCAGCCTTAGATAAGCGAGACTAACGCAGGGACCCACTGTTCCCAGACCTCGCCGGAAGAGAAGAGAGCGAGGTCTCTAATCTTTGATTTATTTATACTCTGGTTTACGTAAAAATTGTGTGGAATACTGGGTACTTGGCTCCTTCCTTGGTTACAAACTGGTCACCAAGGAAGGCTTAGACTAAAACCATCATATTTTCTATTTCTTATTCCATACTATTTTTACGTAAAACTTATGTTTCGCGTTCACTTATACTCTGTGCATATATACACATATACATATTTGTATATAGTCCTTGTTTATTTTTCAGAGCATTCATCTTCTTGTAGAAGAATCAGTGTCAGCATCAGGATTGGTTTGGTTCTCATTCTTGGCCCTTAGGTCACAATCACAGTTCTCGTTCTCAGGGCTTGTCCTCTGGTCTGGGCTGGTTTATTATTGGACACCGGCATCAATTGTTCAGGCTTTTCTTGTCTGGTGACTGGTTTCCTGCAAAACATAACTCAAAGCACATGATTAGTTTTTTTCCAAGGTTAAATTTTCTTGGGGCACGCAGTGGATTTCTCCATCTTTTTTCATTACCTACCAGGTATTTCCGGGCCCTTGAGCGAAAACAATCCCACGAATGGGTTTGTTTTGGCCTGAGGAAGGAGTAATTTAAACAGCCTTTCCTAACATACTTCTTAGATGGATCACTGGAACTTTGTTTCCATCTACAGTGTGGAGGGATTCTGCTTGGGCAGGACCAGCTCGATTGACAGAGCCTCTAGTGTTAACAAGCCAGGTGGCCTTGGTTAAGTGCTTGTCCCAGTTTTTGAAAGTACTCTCACTTAGTGCCTTCAGAGTTGTTTTTAACAGTCCATTACACCTTTCGACTTTTCCAGCAGCGGGTGTATGATATGGAATGTGATACATTCATTTAATACTATGCTCCCGTGCCCAAGTGGCCACCAGATTATTCTTAAAATGAGTTCCGTTGTCTGACTTAATTCGGTCTGGAGTGCCATGTCTCCACAGGATCTGCTTTTCAAGACCTAGGATGGTATTTTGGGCTGTTGCATGTGGTATCGAATATGTTTTTAATCATCTAGTAGTCGCTTCTACCATGGTAAGCACATAGTGTTTACCTTGGCGGGTTTGTGGTAATGTGATGTAATCAACCTGCCATGCTTCTTCGTATCTATACTTGTCCCAGCGTCCACCATACTACAGGGGCTTCAACCTTTTGGCCTGTTTAATGGCAGTACAGGTTTCACAGTCATGAATAACCTGGGAAATAGTGTCCATGGTTATATCCATCCCTCGGTTTCGTGCCCATCTATAGGTGGCATCTCGGCCTTGATGGCCTGAAGCATCATGGGCCCATCGAGCTAGGAACAACTCTCCCTTTTGCTGCCAGTCTAGGTCTACTTGTGACACTTTGACTTGTGCAGCACGGTCTGCCTGTCTGTTATGAGCATGTTCTTCATTAGCTCGATCTTTGGGCACATGGGCATCAACATGGCGGACTCTCACATTTAGTTTCTTTGCTCTGGTAGCGATGTCTTGCCACAAATCGGCAGTCCAGAAGGGTTTTCCTCTACGTCTCCAATTCATTTTCTTCCACCTGTCTAGCCATCCCCAAAGGGCATTGGCTATCATTCACGAATCGGTGTATAGGTAGAGCTTTGGCCATTTTTTTCTTTCTGCAATGTCCAGGGTCAATTGGACAGTTTTGAGTTCTGCAAACTGACTCGATTTACTTTTACCTTCAGTGGCTTCCGCCACCCTTCGGGTGGGACTCCACACAGCTGCTTTCCACTTCCGGCTTCTTCCTACAATGCGGCAAGAACCGTCAGTGAAAAGGGCATAGCGTGTCTCTTCATCTGGCAGCTGATTATATGGTGGAGCTTCTTTAGCTCGACTTACTGGCTCTTCTTCTTCTTCATCTGCTAGACTGAAGTTCCCATCTTCAGGCCAATTGGTTATAATTTCCAAAATTCCAGGGCGATTCGAGTTTCTCATTCGGACATGTTGCGTGATCAAGGCCATCCACTTGCTCCACGTGGCATCGGTGGCATGATGCGTAGAGGGCACCTTATCCTTGAATATCCAGTTCAGCACTGGTAATCGGGGTGCCAGGAAGAGCTGTGTTTCGGTACCAATTACTTCTGAGGCTGCTCGTATGCCTTCATATGCCGCTAAGATTTCTTTTTCTATAGGGGTGTAATTGGCCTCAGAACTTCTGTAGCTTCGGCTTCAGAAACCAAGTGGTCGCCCTCGCGTTTCACCAGGCACTTTTTGCCAGAGGCTCCAGGAGGGACCTTTATCTTCAGCTGTAGAGTAAAGTACATTCTTTACATCTGGTCCCGTCCTGACTGGCCCAAGAGCCACAGCATGTGCAATCTCTTGCTTGATTTGTCTGAAAGCCTGTTGTTGTTCAGGACTCCATTGGAAGTTGTTTTTTTTACGGGTCACAAAGTAAAGAGGGCTTACAATTTGGCTGTACTCGGGAATGTGCATCCTCCAGAAGTCTATGGCTCCCAGAAAAGTTTGGGTTTCTTTTTTGTTTGTCGGTGGAGCCATTGCTACAATCTTATTGATGACATCTGTTGGAATCTGACGACGTCCATCTTGCTATTTCACTCCTAGGAACTGAATCTCTCTGGCAGGTTCCTTGACTTTATTTCTTTTGATGGCAAAATCAGTCTCAAGGAGAATCTGGATGATCTTTTGTTCTTTTTCAAAAACTTCTTCTGCTGTGTTCCCCCATACGATGATGTCATCGATGTACTGCAGGTGCTCTGGGGCCTTGCCCTTCTCTAGGGTGGTCTGGATCAGTCCATGGTAAATGGTTGGACTGTGCTTCCACCCCTGGGGCAATCGATTCCAGGTGTACTGCACACCCCTCCAGGTGAAAGCAAACTGTGGCCTGCACTCTGTTGCCAAGGGAATGGAGAAAAACGCATTAGCAATATCAATAGTGGCGTATCACTTTGCTGTCTTGGACTCCAGCTCATACTGGAGCTCCAACATGTCTGGTACAGCAGCACTCAATGGTGGCGTGACTTCATTCAAGCCACGATAGTCTACTGTCAGTCTCCATTCTCTATCAGATTTACGTACAGGCCAGATAGGGCTGTTGAAGGGTGAGTGTGTTTTGTTGACCACCCCTTGGCTCTCTAACTTCTTGATCATCTTGTGAATGGGGATCACAGCATCTCGGTTTGTCCTATACTGTCGCCTGTGTACAGTTGCGGTGGCTATAGGCACTTGCTGATCTTTGACTCGGAGTAGTCTCACAACGGAAGGGTCTTCTGAGAGGTCAGATAGGGTAGACAATTGCTTGGACTTTTCTTCAATTACCGTGGCTACACCGAAAGCCCATCGGTACCCTTTCGGGTCTTTGAAGTATTCTTTTTTTAGGTAGTTCATATCAAGAATGCAAGGGGCTTCTGGCCCTGTCACAATGGAATGTTTTTGCCATTGGTTTCCTGTCAAGCTCATATCGGCCTCTACCACTGACAATTCTTGAGACCCTCCGGTCACTCCAGAAATAGAAACAGCCTCCACACTCTTATGCTCCGATGGCATTAAAGTATACTGGGCACCAGTATCTACCAAAGCCTGGTATCTCTGAGGATCCGATGTGCCAGGTCATCGAACTCACACAGCCCAGTAAACCCTATTATCTTCTTGGTCCCTATCCTTCTCCTGGCAGAAGGCAGGGCCCCTCTATTGGTCTTGATCAGAGTATTCATCGTCCGACTTTGACTTTGCCTTCTTAGAAGTTTTCTTGTTACTGTCAAAGCGGACCTCCATCTTTTTGTGTTTCAGGGATTGCAGGGCATCTGCATCAACCACATAGACAACCTTTTTGTTGTCTTCCTTTTGTTGTAATTCTCTTATTCTGGCCTTAAGTTTGGAAGTGGGTGCACCATCCCACTTCTTCATGTTTTCTCCCTTACCACGCAGATAGGACCACAGTTGGTTGCGTGATCTCCGTCTGGGGTATCCTCTCCTTCTGCGTGCTAGGAAAGGAGACTGTGAATGAGGCCGGGACTAAGATCGAGGTCGAAATCGTGGTCGAAACCACTTTATTGGTCTGCTTCCGTAGTCTTTATAATCTATGTAAACTATATCATCTCTGTTCTTATAGTCATTTCCATATTCAAAATATTCATAGGGCCTCTCTAGTGCTTCCTTAGGACGGGTAGGTCGGTGTCGGGCATCAGAGGACCTTTCTAAATTTTCGGCTATAGTCCTTATCCATGAACACATGGTGTTCACAGTTGGTTCATCTGTCTTTGGATTGTAAATTGATATCAAACAGTTGAGGTACGATGCAGGGGCACCTCTAATCACTTGCCTCCACATAGGCTCTGTACAGGTAATCTTTTCTGGTTCCAAACAGTCGTAATAGTCTGAATTGCAATATATGAGTTCCAGCATGGTTAATTCTCTTAAGTATTGGACGCCTTCTTCTGCAGTCGTCCACTTCTTTGGCGAACTCATTAAATATTCTTTAAACGGGTATTTTTCCCTCACACTGTGGAGGATTCGGAGCCAGAGATTGAGATTGTATGTCTCTCTTGCGATTTTTTGTTTTATTTCACGGTCCATAGCGAGGGATCCTAGTTGCTGTGTCTCATGACCTTCTAACAAGTGACTTTTGGCCTTATTATCCCAACATCTTACCAGTCAGGTGAGAATTTGTTCACCAGGCCGGCGGCTGTAATCCCGTCGTAGATCCCGGAGCTCTGCTGGGGTCATTGTTCGCAGTACCTCACTCGTTCGCACAACTTCTGTTCCGGAATAAGGGTCTCTTCTACGTGGAACTATTTCTACTTCTCTTTTGACGCTTCTACGTGGAACCGCTTTCTCTCTCTCTCTGCCTCTTTCACGTGGAGGCAGAGACTGAGCATGTAGTGGGGATAGGCTTCTGCTCCGTTGTCTAAGCCCTCGAGGTGGAGGTAGCGAGTAGTCCTTCAGATTTTGGGATGAAGGTCTCAACTGTTCTTCTGTATCC
>NW_020955511.1:659918-660955 GCF_003031625.1 Empidonax traillii
ATTTCCAGATGCTTGGTGCTATGGTTTGGAAATAGAATTTGAGTTTATTCCTGAAGAAATAAATTGTCATGTGAAAGAGATTACACAGATCCATAAAGGTCCATAGATACTTCTTTTGGGAGAAAAAGAAAACGGGAGGGGACAGGCAGGAAGGGGAAAGGGAAAGGGAAAGGGAAAGGGAAAGGGAAAGGGAAAGGGAAAGGGAAAGGGAAAGGGAAAGGGAAAGGGAAAGGGAAAGGGAAAGGGAAAGGGAAAGGGAAAGGGAAAGGGAAAGGAAAAGGGAAAGGGAAAGGGAAAGGGAAAGGGAAAGGAAGTGGTTTCCAAGCAGCATCTGATTATAAAGCTGGGTAGCACTTGATTTGCCAGTTCATTGCATTGCTAGAATTACTGAGTTAGATGAAAAAATATTGCAGTCTTTGCTATGGTTTCAGATGAAATCATTACAATTCCTGTCATCTTCTGCACAAATTGCCCATAAGGGAGGGCTCCTTTAAACAGTCAGCAGCAACTAACTCCAGCTCATTGTACAGTGGTTGCTGTTGCTAAGGTTATAGCTGCACAGCAGAGTGCATAATAAATTCACAGGCTGTGGAGTGCAGGAGTATTCAAGTTGAGGATCTGCCAGTGCATCCGCAGTGTTTGAGCTTTCCTGGCTGGCTCACAGATTCCAATGCACTGTTGCGGTCAATGCGCCCATCTACATGGCAGATGAGATTAGAAAAAACCAAACAAAAAGCATCCCCGGAAAAATAGAAGGCTACCTTGTACCTTGGGGACCTGAAGTTAAGAGACTTCAGACTACAATTAAAGGCGATATGTAGATTCAAGAGCAGAGTAAGTGCAATCTCGGTAAAAGTGTGATATACGTTGGGTAAGTAGCACTGGGAAAGGGCTGCTGACAGCGATGATGAACACCCTCAGTAGCTGTGGTGTATACAAAAGGCAGACAATCTGCATAAACAGGGCTTTTCCTCGGCTTCGTTTAAGAGATCAACATTCAGGGGGTTGTTTGGTTTTATGCTTTTTATCTTGGACCC